>NC_134355.1:620053764-620133764 GCF_048569485.1 Anomaloglossus baeobatrachus
ATTTTTTTTTTTTAATTATTTCATGAAATTCATGAAAAAAAAAAGGGCTTCTCTATATTTTTGGTTCCCAGCCGGGTACAACTAGGCAGCTGGGGGTTGGGGGCAGCCCGTAGCTGCCTGCTGTACCTGGCTAGCATACAAAATATGGCGAAGCCCACGTCATTTTCTTAAAAACGTTTTCAGGGAAAAACCTTTATAAAAAAAAAAAAAAGGCTTCCCTGCATTTCTATTGCCAGTGAAAGTAACACCAAGCAGCGGGGGCTAGCAGCCAGTAGCTGCTTTGGTTACCCTTAGCAATAGAAAATGCAGCGGCAGCCCACAAACAATGTGATTTTTTTTGTTTTTTTATTTTTAATGAATTTTTAAAAAAAAAAATCGGCATGGGCTTCGCCCATCGAGCACCAGAGCATTTTACTTCTCATTCATCCCAAGTAATCAGATGACTCCAGTGTCGGCCGATTACTTGTTCTGTGTCCCCCTGCATCCATCGCAGCGTGTACAGGCTGTGAGGTCAGCGGAGTGGAGACAGTGACATGCTCTGCTCTGACACACAGTGTGCTGCATGTCACTATCTTTCTCCACTCTGGGACTTGTTGTGCAGGTGACCGGATGCTACATGTCACTAACTGTCTCCACTATGGGACTTGTTGTGCAGGTGAGAGTGTATACAGTTGGTACTATGCAGCAGAAATCACAGAGTGGGGCAGTTAGTGACATGTATCATCCGGTCACCTGCACAACAAGTCCCAGAGTGGATACAGTGACATGCAGCACACTATGTGTCAGAGCAGAGCATGTCACCAACTTGCTCTGCTCTGTCACCTGCGGTGCTGCATGTCACGTTTTTGCCGCGATCTGGTGCGTTTTTTGCTGCGTTTATGCTCACTGCGTTTTTAATCAGTGCACAATGCCATTAAAGATTGTTGATGAAAAAAAAAAAAGGTCTGATGTCCTTTCCTTATTCAAAATGTTCATTGTATGCAGGAAAGCAGACAGCAGCTGCAGAACTACAAGGCTCAGCATCCTCCATTCACTAGTGTATGCAGGAGAGCAGACAGCAGCTGCAGAACTACAAGGCTCAGCATCCTCCATTCACTAGTGTATGCAGGAGAGCAGACAGCAGCTGCAGAACTACAAGGCTCAGCATCCTCCATTCACTAGTGTATGCAGGAGAGCAGACAGCAGCTGCAGAACTACAAGGCTCAGCATCCTCCATCCAGGACTGTATGCAGTTTTTTACCCAAAAAGAAAAAAAAATGACATGGGCTTTGCCATATTTTTGTATGCTAGCCGGGTACAGCAGGCAGGTACGGGCTGCCCCCAACCCCCAGCTGCCTATTTGTACCCGGCTGGGAACCAAAAATATAGAGAAGCCCTTTTTTTTAAATATTTCATGAATTTCATGAAATAATTAAAAAAAAAAAAAATGACGTAAGCTTCGCCTAATTTTGGTGTCCAGCCGGGTACAACTAGGCAGCTGGGGATTGGAATCCACAGTGAAGGGTGCCCAAGCTTTCTGGGCACCCCCACTGCGAATTGCAGTCCACAGCCACCCCAGAAAATGGCGCTTTCATAGAAGCGCCATCTTCTGGCGCTGTATCCAACTTTTCCAGCTGCCCTGATGCCGGGTGGCTAGCTGGGTAATAATGGAGTTAGGGCTAGCTGTATATTATCAGCTAGCCCTAAGCCTGAAATTCATGGTGTCACGCCAATATTAGACATGGCCACCATGAATTTCTAGTAATGATAAAAAAAAAACACAACACCCAGAAAAATATTTTTTTTTTAGAAATAAAACACAACACAATTAGTGACTCCATCTTTATTGAAATAAACCCCCCTCCGCAGTAATCCTGGGTTAGGGTCCCGCGCCGCCCAATCCGAATCCAATATCATCTGATCGGTTTGCTGGAAGGCAAAGCGATCAGATGATGTGTCAGGTTAAACTACGTGAATCACATGACACATCAGCTGATTGTATAAAAGCCGATTATACAATCAGCTGATGCATCAGTAGAAAAAAAAAAATAAATAAATACTCACGTCTGTGCTGATTACCGGCAGCTCCTGCAGGGGAGTCTGATCCTGGCCCATCACTGCAGGAGCTGCCGGTAATCAGCTGATGAAGTCCCCTGACGGCAGGATCAGCTGATAGCCGGCCGGGCGCGAAAAAGCCGGCGACACCGCGAGAATCGATCAGCTGATGCGTCAGGTGACTGCATCAGGTGATCCACCGCCAGGTCCTGCAAGCTTCGTACGTGCCCCGGGGAGACTGCACACAGCCAGAGTGGCGGGACCAGGACAGGAGCGGGCATGGCACCGGGACCCTGCAGACAGGTGAGTATGACATACACACACACATACACACTCAAACACACACTGTATATATACGCACACACTGTATATACGCGCACACATACACACACACTGTATATACGCGCACACACACTTTCTTCCCCTGGCTGTGTAGAGCTGCTGCTGTCTCTGTGTGATTGATCTCAGTGCACATCCACTGGGAAGAGGCAGGGAGGAGGGTTTGGGTGGGAGCAGAGTGGGTGTATTAGACACAATGGGTGTGTTAGATAAGCCAGACACCGCCCTAGAGCCACAAAGAATTCTGGGACTTGTAGGAACTGAACACAGGAAGTCAGAGGAGAGATTAACCCCATCAGAGCTGGAGCCAGCAATGAGCATGTGCTGCTAGTGCACAATAAAAGGTAATTTTGCTGAAAAAACATAATAGATGTGTTGAGGGGCACATATTAGCAAGATTTATCAGAAAAAAAAAAAATCAGTTTTGGTAACTGGACAACTTCTTTAAGTGTGTAAGGCTCCTTTATAGATCACATGCAGGTACAGGAGTAGGGAGCAGCACCTCACACCCCATCCCCTTCTTCTCCATCGCTTTCATCTTCATCCGGGCTGTAAAATGTATATTATGTGCCAGAAGCTCATTGCAGTCGAAGTTGCTAGTAAATAACTGTCTAACATTAAGATTCACATGAACAAGCACTGGTCTCCGCACCTTTTCTCCAAAATCTGTACTCCCTATTGACCAATCTTAGCAACTTTCTAAATCTTTGTAATATACTAAATTTATCTTCCTTTCTCAAACACCATGCTTTAGGGAATCTGTCATGTTAAATATATTCAAAAAATGCTATTAACCTTAATATGGGGCTAATCTGCGATTTTAATATAATTCTGATGCCATGTGATCTCTGAGAGCCTATTGGTCCCGGCTGCCTCTGGCTTTTAGTCCTATGAGCATGGCTTCAGTCACCCCTCAGTACATGGTGAGCGGCAGCTGTAACCGTGCACCCCTGCAGACTGACAGCCAGCTCTGTAGTAATGCAATGCATTTCAGGTTTTCAGGCACTGCCAGGGCATGGTTACAGCTGCCACGCACTGTGTACTGAGCGGGGACTGAAACTGCTCCGGCCGCTAGAGCTGAGCAAGTACCTAACTATTCCTACTCACTATACTCATGAGTACGGTCTAATACTCACATATTCATTCCGAATAGCATGTGCAATGCAAGTCAATGCGGAAAAACTCGCAAAGTATCGAGTAACCTGAATGCTTTACTATTTGCTATTCACATAAATAATACAGCATTCAGGTTACTCGTTACTTTGCAAGTTTTTCGTGTTGAATTGCATTGCACATACTATTCAAAATGAATACGTGAGTATTAGACAGTATTTGTTATGAGGCATAGCGAGTATGAATAGTTAGGCACTCACTCAACGCTACCGCCCACACCACTATGATGAAAAGCCCAATCCTGCCCCCTATAGCCAGGTTTTCAGTCCGGCGGCCGGGCAGTTTAGTTTTAGAACACTATTAACCTGCAGAGTGACCCAATAACTGTAGGTTACTTGCATATTGTTTTTTGTTTTGTTTTTTTTACATGATGGGTTCTCTTTTTAGCATGGTTTTAATTGCTTAGTTTTGCTCTTTTACAATGTGCTTTGAAATGCTCCCCTATATAATATCTGTCCCTTTAAACACTGCTTACAAACACTCACTGTCTGATCATTTAGGAGCGGAGGAGAGAGGCTCTTACAGGGAGAGTGTTTGTAAATAGTGTTTGAGTACGGATTCCTGCCAGAGCAGCAGTTCAAAACAGCTTCTAAAAGATCATCAACTTTGAGCATGATGTTTTATGCAGCAGGAAGCAAAGAAAGGCTGAAAATTTAATATATATATATATATATATATATATATATATAATATATAAAGCTGTGTGTGTGTGTGTCCGCTAAAGGAATCCGCACCGTCACATTTACAATCACGAAATTTTGCACAGACGCCTCATGTGACCCAGGGAGCGTCGTAGACTGTTTTGACAGAAAAATTTAACCCTGTGCTTTACAGTTAGTCTCTAAAATCCTGCCACCATTAAACTGAATGGAGGTGGGAGATATAGGTTATTAATAGCAACTGTCATTGGTTGCTATAGGAACAAAATAAACTGTTAGTTCAAGCTTATGCGTGAGGTTATATGATGTTTTTGGAGAGATGGATAGAGAGACAGCCTTGGAAAAGAGACAGACAGACACACACACACATGGAGACAGACACAGAGATGGAGGCCGATAGACTGATACAAATACAGACAGAGATAGAAATAGTCAGACAGAGACAGACAGACAAGAAAAGAGACAGACAGACAGCGACACACAGACCGACTGGGAGAGAAACAGAGAGACCGTTACTATCCTGGGCAACGCCGGGTACTACAGCTAGTGTGTGTGTGTGTGTGTGTGTGTATATGTGTGTGTGTGTGTGTGTGTATGTGTATGTATGTGTATATATATATATATATATCACTTATGTAGCACTAATGATTCCACAGCGCTTTACATACATTGGCAATACTGTCCCCATTGGGGCTCAGAATCTAAATACCTTATCAGTATGGTCTTTGGAGTGTGTGCGAAAACCTGAGAACCCGGAGGAAAACCACGCAAACACGGGGAGAACATACAAACTCCTTGCAGCTGTTGTCCTTGGTGGGTTTTGAACCCAAGGCTGCAGTGCTAACCACTGAGCCACCATGCCACCCTAATAAAAGGGGGAGGAAAAACAAATGAAAGCACAAAAAAAATCACTTGGTCCTTAAGGAGTTTAATAAAAGTCTTCTGCCTGTTTACAGTCACCACTAGGGGGGAGTATAATGAAGTTGGATTTCTCTAGCTCCTAAGTGGCTGCTGCAGTCAGTCGTGGCTTGCTCGGCTAGTCAGCATTACGCCCCTGCAGTCACGGGCTGGCATGTGCCGCGGATACACCTAAGTTTCTGTACTCGGAGAGCCCACTGCCGGCATGGGTGAGGCGCTCCCTATCCCATAGTAGCAGGAAGTAGGTGTTTGGGAAGCTCATTGTGCTCCGGTTTTAGTTGGGAGTAATCTCTTGTGTAACAGAAACTCTAGCCTGTCCTTACCTGTCTCAGGTATGACCTAATCGAGAACACAAAACCTGCCTATATATTTGTGAGATTTCTATAAAAAGAAAAAAAATGTTCCCAGCATTTCTGGGGCCGCTTTATGCTTTTTATCTCCTCTAAATGGAGGGGGGTGGCGGGGATCCAATATATAATTAGCATAGTAAAGGATTCTGCATAGGCTTATTTATCCCCAATCAATACGCACTGGCTGTTTGCTTTCCTTAAAGGGAAGGACAAAAAGCTCAAGTGGTTTTTGTTCTTTCGGTTAAAAAGCAGAAATTGAGCGGGTTGTATAATATCTACAATACGCCTAGCTACACATTGTCAATGCACTTTTACTTTTTTTTTTCTACCTGGGGACAAAGCAATATGCAAAAGAGCTGAATAGTCACAATACTCGCCTAAAAAAAAATAATATCCACATAATACGAGCGGTGGAAAATGAGGGCAGTAACCGGCCAAGTTTCCCAAGTCTGGCGGTGAGAACACTGACATTCGAAGCCTGCAATGGCCATGTGCTGTTACACAGCTGCGCTGCTTGTTAGGCTATGTGCACACAGTGCGTTTTTCGCTACGTTTTTGCGCGTTTTTCGGGTGCGTTTTTGGGCTCAAAGCTGCATGACTTTGCTTCCCCAGCAAAGTCTGAGTTTTCATTTTTGCTGTCCGCACACTTTTTTTTTTTTTTTTTTTTTTTTTTTTTTAAAGCTGCATTTTTGAGCTTAAAGAAAAAGAAAAATGGACATGTCAATTCTTTCTTGTGTTTTTCTACGTTTTCCCCCCCATGCAATGCACTGGAAAAATGCACAGATCAAAAAACGAACCAAAATGCATGCGTTTTTACCGGTGCGTTTTTTGCGTGTTTTTGCCGCGGGTGCTTTTTTGTGGGGTTTTAGCAGCCAAAAACGCAGAAACGCCGCGTAAAAAAACCCGCTGTGTGCGCACATAGCCTTATCACTAGAAGTCCCAGGAATTTCGAGCTCCATAGGGTTCCAATGGTAGAAATGTTAAATGACCCCTCTCTGGGACTTCTAGTGTTAAGGGTACTTTAAACACAACGATATCGCTAACGATATATCGTCGGGGTCACGGTGTTCGTGATGCACATCCGGCGCCGTTAGCGATATTGTGAGTGACTAAAAGGAGCGACAATCAACAATCGCAAAAAACGTCAAAAATCATTGATCGTTGACACGTCGCTCCTTTTCATAATATCGTTGGTGGTGCATGCCACTGGTTGTTCGTCGTTCCTGCGGCAGCACACATCACTGTGTGACACCGCAGGAACGAGGAACGAGGAACATCTCCTTACCTGCGTCCACCGGCAATGAGGAAGGGAGGAGGTGGGCGGCATGTTCCGGCCGCTCATCTCCGCCCCTCCTCTGCTATTGGACGGCCGCTTAGTGACGCCGATGTGACGCCGAGCGAACTGCCCCCTTAAAGGAGGGATTGTTCAGTGTCTCCAGCGATGGCACTGACAAGGTATGTGCGTGTGACGCTGCCGTAGCGATATTGTTCGCTACGGCAACAATCACTTCATGACGAAACAGCGATGTCAGCGGGTGCTATCGCTAGCGATGTCGCAGCGTGTAAAGCCCCCTTTACAGTGTATCAATGCACGCAGCTCCTGAGTGAATGGGACCTCGACCTTCACATTGAGCATCATCCCTGTGCAGTTGGCGCGGCTTCCATGTAAAACCCTGGGAAACAGGATTTGACGGGGCCATTGATGCAGATGGAATCTCTTGGTTCACTGTCGGACATAATTTTCGCCTGTATCCGGACCAGGTGGGCACCAAGACGCGGTCAACTTCATTTTGCTGCCCAAGATATGTCCTAAAGAGCATACAGAGACTCCCCGACAGAGCCACCGACGGTCACATAGATCCCAACCATGTGCAGTCCTTTTTCATTCATTCATTTCCATTCATTCATGCATCATTTTCTTGAAGAAAGGAAAACCATTTCATTTATTTTTATAATTTTATGTTTACCTTTCATTTCAGTACAAGAAAAACGGATGACACTTAGAATGCAAAGAGAGGATAAACGGGTCAAGTGTAAAAAATTTTTTTTTTTTTTCGGGGTGGTGGGGGGGATGGGTTGCAGATATTGGATGGATTGAGGCCAGCTTAACACCACGTTTATACACACTGTGCACAATTATTAGGCATATGAGTATTTTGATCACATGATACTTTTTATACATGTTTGTTCTACTCAAAGCTGTATAGGCTTGACAGCCAACTACCAATTAAGTAAATCCGGTGATGTGCATCTCTGTAATGAGGAGGGGTGCGGTGTAATGACATCAACATCCTATATAAGGTGTGCTTAATTATTAGGCCACTTCCTTTCCTTTGGCAAAATGGGTCAGAAGAGAGATTTGACGGGTCCTGAAAAGTCCAAAATTGTGAGATGTCTTTCAGAGGGATGCAGCAGTCTTGAAATTGCGTGATCACCAAACAATCAAGCATTTTATGGCAAATAGCCAACAGGGTCGCAAGAAGCGTGTTGGTCAAAAAAGGCGCAAAATAACTGCACATGAATTGAGGAAAATCAAGCGTGAAGCTGCCAAGATGCCATTTGCCTCCAGTTTGGCCATATTTTGGAGCTGCAACGTTACTGGAGTATCAAAAAGCACAAGATGTGCCATACTCAGGGACATGGCCAAGGTAAGGAAGGCTGAAAAACCACCACCTTTGAACAAGAAACATAAGATAAAACGTCAAGACTGGGCCAAGAAATATCTTAAGACTGATTTTTTTTTTCAAAGGTTTTATGGACTGATGAAATGAGAGTGACTCTTGATAGGCCAGATGGATGGGCCAGAGGCTGGATCAGTAAAGGGCAGAGAGCGCCACTCCGACTCAGACGCCAGCAAGGTGGAGGTGGGGTACTGGTATGGGCTGGTATCATCAAAGATGAACTTGTGGGACCTTTTCGGGCTGAGTATGGAGTGAAGCTCAACTCCCAGAGCTACTGCCAGTTTCTGGAAGACAACTTCTTCAAGCAGTGGTACAGGAAGAAGTTTGTATGGTTCAAGAAAAACATGATTTTCATGCAGGACAATGCTCCATCACATGCATCCAACTACTCCACAGCGTGGCTGGCCAGTAAAGGTCTAAAAGATGAAAAAATAATGACATGGCCTCCTTGTTCACCTGATCTGAACCCCATAGAGGACCTGTGGTTCGTCATAAAATGTAAGATCTACAGGGAGGGAAAACAGTACACCTCTCGGAACAGTGTCTAGAGGCTGTGGTGGCTGCTGCATGCAATGTTGATCGTAAACAGATCAAGCAACTGACAGAATCTATGGATGGTAGGTAGGCTGCTGAGTGTCATCATAAAGAAAGGTGGCTATATTGGGCACTAATTTTTTGGGGTTTTGTTTTTGCATGTCAGAAATGTTTATTTCTAAATTTTGTGCAGTTATATTGGTTTACCTGGTGAAAATAAACAAGTGAGATGGGAATATATTTGGTTTTTATTAAGTTGCCTAATAATTCTGCACAGTAATAGTTACCTGCACAAACAGATATCCTCCTAAGATAGCCAAATCTAAAAAAAAACAACCCTCCAACGTCCAAAAATATTAAGCTTTGATATTTGAGTCTTTTGGGTTGATTGAGAACACAGTTGTTGATCAATAATAAAAAAAAACCCTCTAAAATAAAACTTGCCTAATAATTCTGCACACAGTGTATAAGTTTTAGCAGCAGCATTACATTTCTATTATCAGAGCAAAATAAAAAAAAAATAAACCGATCTGTTATAAAACTGATACAAACGGATGCATTTTAAAGCAACAATATCGGGCGGAGGGAGGGGTTAAACCTATCTTGCATCCCTTTGCATAATGTTTTTGATTTTGTTTATTTTTAATTAGTTAAAATGACATGAAGAGGGGGTTGTAAGGAGATCCTGTGAAACTCTGAAAGGGGAAAAAAAGAATACAATAGTTACAAAAACAAATGAAAAGCAAATCCATTTTTTTTCATTTTTATACAGGATGAAAGTGCTGAATAATTGTTTGCATCCTGTAGAAATATACACAGCTCTGGGAAAAATTAAGAGACCACTGCAAAAGTATCAGTAGTTTTTCAGATTTTACTCTTTATAGGTATATGTTTGAGTGAAATGTAAATTGTTTTTATTCTATAAACTACTGACAATGTCTCCGATTTTCCAAACAATACATTTTTTTTATTTATTTTCTGAAAATGAGAATTTGTCAAAATAACAAAAAAATGCATTGCTTTTAGATCTCAAATAATGCAAAGAAAACAAGTTCATAATCATTTAGAAACAACAATACTAATGTTTTATCTCAGGAAAAGTTCAGAAATCAATATTTTTTGCAATAACCATTATTTTTAATCACCGCTTTCATGCGTCTTGACACGCTTTCCACCAGTCTTTCACACTGCTTTTGGGTGCCCTTATGCCACTCCTGGTGCAAAAATGTAAGCAGTTCTTCTTTATTTGATATCTTGTGACTATCCATCTTCCTCTTGATTACATTCCAGAAGTTTTCAATGGGGTTCAGGTCTGGAGATTGGGCTGTCAATGACAGAGTTTAGATGTGATGGTCCTTCATCCACATATTGACCTAGCTGGGTGGCATGGCGTATTGTCCTGCTGGAAAAAACAGTCCTCAGAGTTGGGGAACATTGCCCGAGCAGAAGGAAGCAACTGTTTTTCCAGGATAACCTTGTATGCGGCTTGAATCATATGGGATAGGTAGATAGATAGATAGAGATATATATATATATATATATATATATATATATATATATATATATATATATATATATATATATATATATATATATATATATATACACACACATACACACTAGCTGTACTACCCGGCTTCGCCCGGGTTAATAGCTGCTGTTGACAAAATAGAATGTATTAACGAAAATGTATTCTGCACACAAAAACCACAAAACAAATAGAAATATAATTATTAAAAGGCAAAAACTAAGCTAATAGAAGCATTTCACGACATATATTTCAACACCACAGATATTACACACAGATTTAACTAAATTGGCCAAGTAATGTGTTCCGTCTGTCTCTTTCCCCGGTCTGTCTCTTTCCCCGGTCTGTCTCCCAGTCTTTGTCTGTGCTTTTTCCTGTCTCTTTCCCTGTATGCCTGTCTCTGTTTGTCTCTTTCCTTGTCTGTCTCTATCATCAAGGTCTGTGTCTTTCCCCATCTATTTTTGTCTTTCTGGCTGTCTCCTCCTTCCCTGTCTGCCTGTCTCTGTCCCTGTCTGCATGTCTGCCTGTCTATCTCTTTCCCCATCTGTCTCTTTCCCCATCTGTCTCTTTCCCCATCTGTCTCTTTCCCCATCTGTCTCTTTCCCCATCTGTCTCTTTCCCCATCTGTCTCTTTCCCCATCTGTCTCTTTCCCCATCTGTCTCTTTCCCCATCTGTCTCTTTCCCCATCTGTCTCTTTCCCCATCTGTCTCTTTCCCCATCTGTCTCTTTCCCCATCTGTCTCTTTCCCCATCTGTCTCTTTCCCCATCTGTCTCTTTCCCCATCTGTCTCTTTCCCCATCTGTCTCTTTCCCCATCTGTCTCTTTCCCCATCTGTCTCTTTCCCCATCTGTCTCTCTCTATCCGTCTCCCCACCGACATCTTATTACCTCACATATAAGCTTCTTATACTATGAATGTCTTTTGTTCCTATAGCAACCAATCACATCTCCTACTAATAACCCGTAGTTCCAGGCTCCATTTACTTTAATAAAAGCATGTTTTTTTGAGAGTAACTGTAAAGCGCGGGGTTAAATTTTCCTGTCAAAACATAGTCTACGACATTCCACAAAAAACGAGCCCTTATATGACCATATTGACTGAAAAATAAAAAAAAAGTTACGTCTCTCGGAAAATCGACAGGTCGTGAAGGGGTTAAAGGTGTTGTCTGACATTTGGGTGGCATCTGGAGCCTATCAAATATACTCAGGCCACTTAGAAGTGGAGCATTTTGACCAGTATTACAGTCAGCCAAACCATGGAAAGTAGTGCTTACTTCTACTCCTGGTTTTGTAAAAGATGCCTTAGGGTATGTGCGCACGTTGCTTTTTACCTGCTTTTACCTGCTTCTTTGCTGCTCCTTCCTCTGCGCTGTCCAATGCCAAAACGGATGTGTTCCTCCAGTCAAGCAAAGTCCATGGGAATTTGGGCCCCCTGCTCACACCACGTTGTTCAAAATGCTGCCCCTCCGTGGCAGAACTTTGGTCAAAAACCCAGCTCTGCAGGGCAAAACCCAAATGGCAAAAACAATTGACATGTTGCTTCTTTGAAAAGCTGAGTTTTTGACCAAAGTTCCGCCACAAAAAGGCAGCATTCCGAACAACACAGTGTGAACAAGAAACCCAAACTCCCACAGACCTTGCCTGAATAGAAGAACACATCCACCTTGGCACCAAACAGCGCCATAATAATAATAATAATAATAATAATAATTCCCTGGGTCACATGAGGTGTCTGTGCAAAATTTCGTGATTGTAAATGCGACGGTGCAGATACACTTTTTTGTTTCACTTTTTCACCATTATGTAGATAGGGGCAACACTGATTGGTAAATTGGAACGCGCGGGGTTAAAATTTCACCTCACAACATAGCCTATGGCGCTCTTGGGGTCCAGACTGTGTGCAAAATTTTGTGGCTGTAGCTGCGACGGTGCAGATGCTAAGCATGGACATACAAACATACACACATTCAGCTTTAGATATTAGAGATTATATATATATATATATATATATATATATTATATATATACATACATACATGCTGAGTGTACGTATGTGCGTGTGTATGTCCGCCCGCTAAAGGAATCCGCACCGTCTCATTTACATTCACCAAATTTTGCCCAGACGCCTCATGTGACTCAGGGAACGTCATAGACTGTTTTGACAAGAAAATTTAACCCCGCTCTTTAGTTACACTCCAAAAAACCTGCCTCCAATAAAGTGAATGGAGCTGCAAGCTACAGGCTATTAATAGGAGCTGTGATTGGTTACTATTGGAACAAAGGACATTCATAGTATAAGAAGCTCATGTGTGAGGTAATATAATGTTGGTGGAGAGACAGACACAGACTGAGAGACAGACAGGTACAGACAGAGAAAGAGGCACACATAGAAAGAGACAGAGGCAAACAGACAGAGACAGGTGAAAAAAAGCCAGACAGACAGAAAGAGACAGACACACTGGGAAAGAGAGAGACAGACACACTGGGAAAGAGAGAGACAGACACACTGGGAAAGAGAGAGACAGACACACTGGGAAAGAGAGAGACAGACACACTGGGAAAGAGAGAGACAGACACACTGGGAAAGAGAGAGACAGACACACTGGGAAAGAGAGAGACAGACACACTGGGAAAGAGAGAGACAGACACACTGGGAAAGAGAGAGACAGACACACTGGGAAAGAGAGAGACAGACACACTGGGAAAGAGAGAGACAGACACACTGGGAAAGAGAGAGACAGACACACTGGGAAAGGGAGAGACAGACACACTGGGAAAGGGTCGGACGGACGGACACACTGGGAAAGGGTCGGACGGACGGACACACTGGGAAAGGGTCGGACGGACGGACACACTGGGAAAGGGTCGGACGGACGGACACACTGGGAAAGGGTCGGACGGACGGACACACTGGGAAAGGGTCGGACGGACGGACACACTGGGAAAGGGTCGGACGGACGGACACACTGGGAAAGGGTCGGACGGACGGACACACTGGGAAAGGGTCGGACGGACGGACACACTGGGAAATGGTCGGACGGACGGACACACTGGGAAAGGGTCGGACGGACTGACGCTGGGGGGGTGGAGAGACTGACGCTATCCAACGCCCGTGTACTACAGCTAGTGTGTGTGTGTGTGTGTATATTGTGAGACTGTGACCGGGGTTATCTATGACGGCCGGTATGTCTCGCCCCGGTTGTGCTCACTCCATGATTGAAAGTAACTCCACTCCAGGGTTAATGCTGTTTCCCTACAGGCTTAAGGAAGGGTTAAAAGGAAACAGGAACAAGGGCAGGTGTGCCGGGTGTGAGGGAGTGAACACAACTCCCTGAGTTCTCTGCCGGAAAGGCACATGTGTACTGTTGTGGACTTTTGTTTGGATAATAAACCGTGTGCTGTGAACCTTGGTGCCTGGATCCCGTGTCTTCTGCTGCGCAGCCGACCACGCTACCTCACATATGGTGGAGAATCGGCGGGCATGCCAGCCCGGTGAGGTGTAGCTTCCAGTTCTGGTGACCCGGTAGCACATGTCCTGGATTCAAGCGGCTATACTACAGCCCAAACCCGGCAACGCCATGGAGGACATACTAAAGCAGCTGGCTCAGGCTACTGCACAGCAACAACAGACGAATACACACCTGCTCCCGACGTTGGATCATCAGCAGCAATCCTTGAAATTGCAGGAACAGAGGCACCAAGAACAGATGGTCCTCCTGGCCAAGTCGATCCGTGCCGGACCGGCAGCAACAACCCCGGGACCGGGTGACGACGGCAGCGTCCGGAAAGCGGTGAGACAAGCGTTGCAAAAGATGACCCCGGGGGATGATGTGCAAGCGTTCCTGGCGGTGTTTGAGCGGGTGGCCGAGCGGGAAAAACTGCCGACCCCCCAGTGGGCTGAGGTATTGTCGCCCTATCTGACGGGGGAGCCCCAAAAAGCATACCTGGACCTCTGTACCGAGGACGCCTTAGAATATGCAACCCTGAAAGCCGAAATACTTGCTCGGATGGGGGTGAATACCTATGTACGGGCTCAGCGGGTAAATCAGTGGTTCTATGAGGAAGCCAAACCCGTACGCTCCCAGGCCTATGACTTGTTGCATCTCGTAAAAAAGTGGTTGCAGCCTGACACTCTGAGCCCGGCGCAAATGGTGGAAAGGGTAGTTGTTGATCGTTTTGTACGCACTTTACCCGTCACCATTCAACGGTGGGTTGGACAGGGCGACCCAAGTACCCTGGACCAATTAGTGGGCCTGGTAGAGCGGCATGTGGCTACGCAGGACTTGATACGGGACACTGAGACTTTGCGTACCGCCCGTCGGTCCGGCCCCTCCAAGCCTAGGGCCAAGGACCCACCGCTGACACCGGTGCGGGAGTCCGCTACCGTCCCGTCTGAGGCCGCACCCTCCGTCCCTGAGGTCCGGAAGGCTATGTACCCTAAACGACAACTCGTCAAGGGGGTTTCCTTCCCTATTAGATGTTGGCGGTGCCAGCGGGTGGGACATATGGAAGCCCAGTGTCCACTCACCACGGAGCCCATGGATTGTGGGGTTACCCGGCGGGGTTCAATGTATGCTCAGGTGGTGTGTACCGCTGACCTGGTCTACCCAGAGACTGAGCCCCACTTATGCCAAATACATGTGAATGGATGTCCGGTTACAGGCTTGTTGGATTCCGGAAGCTTAGTGACCCTTGTGCGATCAACCCTAAGGGCTAAAGTAAAGGCCACAGGACGTACCGTGGGGGTGGTTTGCATACATGGGGACCGCCGAGACTATCCCACGGGGATTGTCACCATCACAGCACCTTGCGGTCAGGTGCAACATGAGGTGGCACTTATTAACACACTTCCCTATGACGTGATCCTAGGAAGGGATCTGCCCTATTTTTGGACTTTATGGAAGGGACCTCCTAAGTCCCCTCGGATATTGGTCAGTCCGGGACCTGAGCCCTACAATCCTGAATCCGGGACGCCTGCCGTAGGGGTTCCCATGATAGGGACAGAATGTGAACCCGATAGGTCGCCCTTAGAGGTATTGGCAGGAGAGGCTGAGACGGTTGAGCCCATCCCGGAGTTGGAGGCATCCCCGGATACGTTTGGGACAGCCCAACTCCAGGACCCTACATTAATACATGCCCGGAGTCGGGTGACAGTAGTTGACGGGGTGGCACAGCTGCCCGGTGCCCAGGTAAGATACCCCCATTTCGCTCTTAAGCAGGATTTACTCTACCGGGTAGATGAAATACGGGGCGTAGGGGTAGAGCAGTTGGTGGTGCCCCAGCCGTATCGCCGGCGGGTCCTCGACTTGGCTCATAAACACCTGATGAGTGGCCACCTAGGGGTCAAGAAAACGCAGGAGCGAATATTGCAAAGGTTCTATTGGCCCGGGGTCTTTGGGGAGATAAAACAGTTCTGCGAAACCTGCCCGGAGTGTCAGCTTACCGCACCCCTGACCCACTTTCGCAGTCCGTTGGTACCGTTACCCATTATAGAAGTCCCTTTTGAACGGATAGGGATGGATCTGGTGGGGCCCCTCGTAAAGTCTGCTCGAGGGCACCAACATATCCTAGTGATCGTTGACTATGCCACCCGGTATCCAGAGGCGATACCTCTCAGACATACTGCGGCGAAGCTTATAGCTCGGGAGTTGTTTGCTGTGTTCTGCCGGGTGGGGTTGCCCAAGGAGATCCTTACGGATCAGGGGACCCCATTCATGTCTAAAGTGACCAAAGAGCTATGCCGGCTACTCCAGATCAAGCAGTTGCGTACGTCTGTGTATCATCCTCAGACGGATGGTTTAGTGGAACGATTCAATAAAACCCTGAAAACCATGCTCAAAAGGGTGATTTCCAAAGACGGGAAAGACTGGGATATGATGCTTCCCTATTTGATGTTTGCCATACGAGAGGTGCCACAGGCATCCACGGGGTTTTCGCCTTTTGAATTGTTATACGGGCGACATCCCCGGGGATTGTTGGACCTGGCAAAGGAAACATGGGAGCAAGAGCCCACCCCCCATAAAAGTGTGATTGAACACATTTTAGGAATGCAGAACCGCATAAGCGCGGTCATGCCAATTGTGAAGGAGCATTTACAGGAGGCTCAGGCCGCGCAAAGCGGCCGCTACAATAGACAAGCCACCGTGCGGACCTTTTAAACCCGGGGATCGGGTGTTGGTATTGATCCCCACGGCGGAGAGTAAATTCCTGGCTCAGTGGCAAGGCCCCCTACGAAATAAAGGAAAGAGTCGGGGTGGTCAACTATAAGGTATTGCAGCCCGGTAGGCGGAAACCTGAACAAATATACCATGTCAACCTATTAAAACCTTGGCAGGAACGGGAAAGCCTGATGGTTGATTTTCCCCCATCTCCCTCCTCTTCGGGTCGTTCAAACCCGGCTCCAGCAACCTCCGGAGAGGACGAACCGGAAGTAAGGATTGGAGAAGCCCTCACCAAGCAACAGAGGCGAGAGGCCAGACGGCTGGTTCAGCAGAACCCCGATGTCTTCTCAGAGTTGCCGGGTAGGACCAGTCTGATACGACATGACATTGTCACCGAGCCTCACCTGAAGGTACGCCTGAAGTCATACCGGGTGCCGGAGGCTCGAAGACAAGCCATATCAGAGGAAGTGAAGACAATGCTACGCCTGGGGGTCATCGAAAAATCCCGGAGTGAATGGGCTAGTCCTATTGTCCTAATACCAAAACCCGATGGCTCCTTAAGGTTCTGCAATGACTTTAGGAGATTGAACGAAATATCCAAGTTCGATCTCTACCCCATGCCCCGGGTGGATGAGCTGATTGATAGGCTGGGACATTCGCGATATTTCACCACGCTCGACCTGACCAAGGGGTACTGGCAGGTGCCCCTGACGGCGTCCGCCAAGGAGAAAACCGCTTTTGTTACGCCGGAGGGTCTCTTCCACTATGTTGTCTTGCCTTTTGGGTTACATGGCGCTCCGGCCACGTTCCAGAGGTTGATGGACTTGGTGCTGGAACCCCACCAGGCGTATGCATCAGCGTACCTTGATGACATCATTATTTACAGCTCCGAGTGGCAGACCCACTTGGAACAGGTACAAGCGGTGATAGACGCGCTTCGAACAGCCGGATTGACAGCCAATCCCAAGAAATGTGCGTTGGGACTCACGGAAGCCCGCTACTTGGGCTACGTAATAGGCCAAGGAGTGATTAAGCTCCAAATTAACAAGGTTGAGGCGATCCAGAAGTGGCCTAGACCCCTGACCACGAAGCAGGTTAGGGCCTTCCTGGGTATCGTGGGGTACTACAGGAGGTTTGTAAAAGATTTTGCGGGACTATCAGCCCCCTTGACGGACCTTCTCAAAGGCAAGAAGTCCGTCATGGTGCGCTGGACTCCGCAGGCCGAGGACTCCTTCCGGGCCCTGAAAGGGGTCCTGTGCGGACAGCCCGTTCTTGTAAACCCTGATTTCCGGAAGGAGTTCATAGTACAGACTGACGCCTCGGAGGTCGGCCTGGGGGCAGTGCTGTCTCAGGTGGTTCAGGGGGAGGAACACCCCGTCACCTTCTTAAGTAGGAAGCTCACCCCTCCCGAGCGGAATTATAGCGTAGTGGAGAAGGAGTGCCTGGCGATTAAGTGGGCCTTGGAGTCCCTACGCTATTACCTGCTGGGACGACAGTTTCGCTTGGTGACGGATCACTCTCCACTGGTCTGGATGAGGTCCGCCAAGGAACGGAATGCCCGGGTTACTCGGTGGTTCCTTTCTCTGCAGAACTTCCGGTTTACGGTTGAACACCGGGCCGGTAGGTTGCAGGGCAACGCTGATGCCTTGTCCCGCGGCCCGTGTTTGATGGCAGGAGTTCAACCCCGCTCGCTTGAACTGAGGGGGGGGTATGTGAGACTGTGACCGGGGTTATCTATGACGGCCGGTATGTCTCGCCCCGGTTGTGCTCACTCCATGATAGAAAGTAACTCCACTCCAGGGTTAATGCTGTTTCCCTACAGGCTTAAGGAAGGGTTAAAAGGAAACAGGAACAAGGGCAGGTGTGCCGGGTGTGAGGGAGTGAACACAACTCCCGGAGTTCTCTGCCGGAAAGGCACATGTGTACTGTTGTGGACTTTTGTTTGGATAATAAACCGTGTGCTGTGACCCTTGGTGCCTGGATCCCGTGTCTTCTGCTGCGCAGCCGACCACGCTACCTCACTATATATATATATATATATATATATATATATATATATATATATATATATATTAGTGTGTGTATCGTATTGAAGCAAACCTCATATTTATTGTAATTGAAGAGGTTGTCGTATCTCAGACATTAAAGAGAATCTGTCGGCAAGTTTTTGCCAGGTAATCACAAAGCCGCATTACTGTGTTGCTGGTTTAATAAAGACAGATTATCACTACAAGGCTTGTCTTGTGCCTTCAAGTCAACTACTCTGTGTAAGGCCGCCCCCACCACTGATTTTGCAAAACTCTACGTTTACTGTGCATAGACAGAAAGCTGACGATCAGAGGTGTGGGTGGGGTTATACAGGGTTCAGCATTCTGAGATCTGCTAGATCTGTAGCAGATACAATCACTGGTTTATCAAAATGACAGCAAGCTGCCCAATAAGTGACACATCACTGACAATCAGTGTCTCAGCCCCTACATCATACTGCTCTCAGATTACATAGCAAAAACCTGGTGACAGATTCCCTTTTAATGAGATTTGTTGATATCCCTTATTAGAGGGGGGGACGTCTCCATTTAGTGTTCTGCTTCTACTCCTATAGGCACTCCTTATGTCCCAATAACCTTATGAGAAGACAAGGTCCTAGGCAGGGCAACTACTGCAATGAATTTGGATGGCTGCGGCAGTGACTCAGATGTTGCATTTCGATGCAGAATTGTTCCCCCCCCCCTGCTGAGCTCCTTCTATGTGTGAATAGAGGCCAGCATCGGGGAGATTATCATCATTACATGACTTTTTACATTCACTTTCATTGGGCTGCGACCCAAGCAGGGGAGGCAGGGAGGGTGAATCATGCAACATTGAATTAATGCCATGCAACCCATCTCCAGTGAAATATTTAATTGGTGATATATAATTTTCCCTATATACTGCCTGCACTGGTGGAGTATATACCGCACCTAATAACACTATGGAGAGTTTGGGGGTCTGGCGGCATTGCTCCACCCCGGTATTGACCTGTGCTTGTCTTGCATTCGTTTCCATTGTCTCCAGAAGACACATTAGTCATTACTCCTCGCTGATACTGGCAGACTGTCTCCTAGTAAATGTGCAGCTTTTTTGTTATTAGCTGTACCCTTCATTGAAAAGCTGAGGATTATATGGCGTGGGTGGAGAGTATACATACAGGCACTAGGTGAGACCTGCTCTATGAGCGCTCTGCGTGACAGATACATTGTGTGCTTACAAGTATAAGTATCTTTTAGAATTGAGAGTTGATCTGTATGTTAGAGACTGCAAATCTGCACCAGAAACAGAGGAGCCCCCAACTATATCAATGATTGTGACCCCCGACTCCTCAGTGCAAAACTACCGCTACCAGCGTATACCAAGCATGGACGTAACGCAGAGCTCGATCTGCCTCCATCTCCTATTTATGCACCGGTACAAACTACGATTTCTGTGTTTATAGAAAAATTATTGCCCAAAATGTTTTCTTTTGGTCTAAAATGAAATTCTAATGTATTTCCCACAGCTGCCACATTTGGACCTTTTGTGTTTCTGATCAAAATTGGAGGCTGCATATTCCCCTTCCGCCTCATTCACATGTCTGTAGTGGCACGCACAAGTTGTGTCCGTTTTTTTTTTTTTTTCACTGATACAGCACTTATCCATTCTAACCTATGGTGCTATTCACATGTTTTTTTTTCCCAGTATCGCAGATGATAACTGATGATACAAGTCTGTGGGTGCAAGAAAAACCCGTACAGCACAGGGATGACAGCTGTGTATATTTAACCCCTTCATGACTGGCCGATTTTTTTTTTTTGCTTTCCGGTTTTTGGGTTTTTTTCGCCATTCTTCTGAGAGACGTAACTTTTTATTTTTCAGTCAATATGGTCATGTGAGGGCTAATTTTTTGCGGAACGAGCTGTTCTTTTAAATGAAAGCATAGGTTTTACCATATAGTGTACTGGAAAACGGCAAACAAATTCCAAATGCAGAAAAATTGCAAAAAAAGGGCGATAGCACTATTATTTTTGAGATATTTTATTCACTGTGTTCACTATATGGTAAAACCAATGCGTGGGTCTGATGCCTCAGGTCAGTGCGAGTTTGTAGACACCAAACATGTATAGGTTTACTTTTATATAAGGGGTTAAGATATCGGAACTTTGTCCAAAAAAAAGTGGCACCCGTTTTACGCCATATTCCGTGACCCGTAGCATTGTCATTTTTCAGGATCTATGGCTCAGTGGTGGCTTATTTTTTGCGTCACGAGCTGACGTTTTTAACAGTACCATTTTTGCGCAGATGCTACATTTTGATCGCCTGTTATTGCATTTTGCGCAAAAGTTATGGCGACAAAAAAAGTCATTTGGAATTTTTTTGCCGCTACGCAGTTTACTGATCAGATTTAATTGATTTTATATTTTGATAGATTGGGCGTTTCTGAACGCGGCGATACCAAATGTTTGTAATTTTCATTTTTTTTAACCCTTCAATTTTCAACTGGGCAAAAGATATTTGCACTTTTTAGGTTTTTGTTTAATTTTTTAAAACTTTTTTTTTTACCTTTTTTTTTTTTTTTTTTTTTTTTAATTTTTATTTTCCTAGTCCCCATAGGGTGCTATAGCGATCAACAATCCGATCGCTCTGCCATATCTGCTGATCACACCTATACAGCAGATATGCTCATTTTCTGCTTCACTCGGCTGCGGGCCGAGTGAATCTGAAAGCAATTCATGTGTAGTACAGGAGTCATCACATGACCCTGTGCTACCATGACAACCACCGGAAGTCACGTAATCACGTCACGTGACTTCCAGTATTGGGCGGTAAGTAAAACTTTACCGCTGATGCTATTATAATGGCGCTGTCACATATTGACAGCGCCATTTAACTGGTTAAACGGCACAAGCAGATAACAATTCTGCTCGTGCCTAGCAGGCACAAATCTCAGCTGTGAAAATCAGCTGAGATGTGCGCCGATCGCGGCATGCTGCCGGCAGCAGACCGCGGGCAGTAACATTATGACCGCTAGGATGTAATATTACTGCCCGCAGTCGTTAAGGGGTTAATGGTGCAAAGGTTTGTCACGAACTGGGCCTCGGAGAGTCACTCAGACGTCCCTCTGCTCGGTCGCAACCCTATCAATCTGTAACGACACCGCACTCCGCAGCTCCACCCTGACGTCTCTAATACGTTGGCGGAAGTGATGAGGTCATCTTGCATGGTCCCAACACTTGACGTTCCATGCCCCCAAGGGGTACATAAGGTCCGATTGGTATGATGCAGCACTGACCCCTCCTGTCCCCGTGGGCAAGGGGAGTGGAACAGAGTCGGCCGTGCAACCTCCGGCGCGGCACCCAGCTTTCCCACAATGCCGACAAACCCATAGGAACTTTCCGCTAGCCCCAGTGGAACAGAATTCTGCTGGTCTGGTACAGTGTGGTAGACTGCCACCAGTTCTTCGTTAGATACAGGCCTGGTTTGTTAACAGGACTATATCTGGCCAGAAACCAGCCAAGGTAGCGTGTAAAACTAAACCGAGCGCACAGATATGGTATTCAGAATAGAGATACAAGAAACGGCCCAAGATTAAATTCTATATATTTAATTGCCTTCTCCCACGTGTATCGCACAAGGCCACCCGGAAAAGAATGACACAAGATGTCCCCACTGAGGTTATGAATCTGGCCACACTCCATGTCCCCTCCCACCTGATGACCTAGGACTGGGTTGGCCGTGGGTTTGCTTTTTCTCTTCCAGGGAAATATGGATTTTCAGTTTCCCTCATATCTCCGCCCCGGAGCGTCTCAAATAGACAGGAATATTATATTTCCACTTATTATTTGATCTAGCAATAGATAGGAAATATGATAGGTCTGTGGGCTTCCTTCAGGGAGTTAATGATTGATGGCTGCGCACGTCTTACAATTTAGCGGAAATATGTGGTATTTGCCTATCTTATTTGTGGGAGCAACACACTCCACAATATTGTAACTTTCAACAGCTCCGTTAAGGCTGGAGAGCCTGATCTGAAATTTACTTGTAAGAAACTGAGTTGGCCGCCCCTCCTCCTTGCTGGTCAGCAGAAGGGTTTTTGTGCTGGCTTCATTGGACCTAATGGAGAGTTGGCACCTTGGCTATCTGCTGAATAGATCTAAAGGGATTTTTTGCTGAAGCGTAGGAGGTTGGTTGGATGTACAGGGACAGCTGACTGACCTCTGTCATAATTCTCATCATATTTCTCACAATAATGCTCATACGGTTAATAAAAGCTTTGTAATTTATTGATTTATCCATGAACAAACACTAATAACACCAGTACTATTATTTTTTTTCTTTTTCACATACATGTTTAAATACGGATGTTTGAGGCCTTAAAGGGAACTTGTCACCTACTCACCAGCGGGACGGTCCCATACATTTCGGTCCGATGGGCGTCACTGTTCTCAGGTCTGTCGCATTCTCTATCCTTGCAATTGCCGTCTTATTTTGAGTGGATGACGCATCCTACATCATCCACACAACACCCTCCATTGCTCTCCTGCGCATGCGCACTTTGCTCTGCCCTAAGCAAAGTGCTGTAATATGCAGGTGCGGGGAAAGGGCAAAGACAACCTGTGCATTACAGATGTTTTATTGAACAGGGTCATTTGGTGCATTTGAACATGCTCATCCAACAGCATTCAAGCTGCTGAAGGATGGACTCAGTGCCAAGAGGTTAGCGGTTGTGCTGCCATGAGCCGCTGAGTGATTTGCTGCAGCAACGATGTCAACATGTCACCAGTGCTGGACCGAGGGAAGGCGAGTACCTGCTGTATTTTTATTTTTGGTATTTTACACCTTTTTAATGTAGTGGAAAGCCCCTTTTAAACCTGAACTCTTCATTATCTTACAAAATTTATTAAAATTGAATTCTGGCTAAAAGTCTGAAACCTTTTCATCTATTTCCTTATAGAACTTTCCAGTGTACAAAAAAATTCTGGATATCTCACATGACCTTGGAAAATTTCTGCAATTACCTCCATTCCCTCCAGTAACGGACACCTGCTATTACCACCCTAATGTGCTGTGTTTGAAGTATCTAATGGAAGTGAATCTGCCAGGTAATTGTATTTTTTTTCTCTCTGGGATGTCTGACTGTTATCTATAGGTGTGTATTTTTTAATGATCTAGAACAGTGTTAACCTGAACCCATCACTAGAAGTTCATCATGGCTCCTCATGGTAAAGAATTCTCTGAGGATCTGGAAAAAAAAGAATTGTTGCTCTACGTAAAGAGGGTCTGGGCTGGGGGTGTTAAACTGTAGGCCTACAGGCCAAATCTGGCCCACCACATCATTATATGTGGCCCATAAGGTCAAGACACAAAAGGATTTAAATTTTGTACTGACGCCGTCCTAGCCGCAGGTGGATTGATTGTGCAGATTGATCTCTGGGCAGTCTTCAGTAAAATGGTGCCAGAGGCTGCGCATGTGCAGATTGCTCTGTGCCGCCGGCACCATTTTACTGAACCAATCTGCGCATGTTCAGCCTCTGGCACCATTTTACTGAAAACTGCTCAGAGATCAATCTGCGCAAGCAATGCACAAAATTTAAAAAAAAAAGATAAAGAAAAGAGACGTAGGGGTACTTTGCACACTACGACATCGCAGGTGCGATGTCGGTGGGGTCATGTCGAAAGTGACGCACTTCCTGCGTCGCTCTCGGCATCGTAGTGTGTAAATCCTAGATGATACGATTAACGAGCGCAAAATCGTTGTAATCGTATCATCGGTGTAGCGTCGGCGAATTCCATAATTACGCTGACGCGACGGTCCGATGTTGTTCCTCGCTCCTGCGGCAGCACACATCGCTGTGTGTGAAGTCACAGGAGCGAGGAGCATCTCCTACCGGCGTCACTGCGGCTCCTGTCGGCTATGCGGAAGGAAGAAGGTGGGCGGGATGTTTACATCCCGCTCATCTCCGCCCCTCCACTCCTATTGGCCACCTGCCGTGTGACGTCGCAGTAACGCCGCACGACCCGCCCCCTTAGTAATGAGGCGGTTCGCCGGCCAGAGCGACGTCGCAGGGCAGGTGAGTACATGTGAAGCTGCCGTAGCGATAATGTTCGCTACGGCAGCAATCACAAGATATCGCAGCTGCGACGGGGGCGGGGACTATCGCGCTCGGCATCGCAGCATCGGCTTGCGATGTTGTAGTGTGCAAAGTGCCCCGTAGAGGTTACGCAGAGGCTGTATAGGGGCTGGAACAGAGCTGAAGACCCTTCCTCCAGTCCTGTATGAAGATATGAAGAGAAGAAAACTTGAAACACAGGTTTAAGAAAACATGTAAAATTGATTTCTTCAACTCCGGTTTAATTGTAATCAGTATGATGGCTCCGATATGGCCTTGTCTGTACTTGGTAAAATGCTGCTGACAGATTCTCTTAAAAGAGCAATGTGGAGGTGGGTGCCAAAACTCACAATTCAGTGTTGTCCCATGAAAAGATGAACTAAAAAAAAAAAAAAAAGTGAGGTGTGCACTCACTTTTGTGATATATTTTATATATGTAATATGTATACAGTCATGGTTGAAAGTGCTGGCACCCTTAAAATTGCTTCAGAAAATTAAGTCTTTCTCCCAGAAAATTATTATAGTAAAATGTATTCCTTTATATAGCGCTATTAATTGCACAGCACTTTACATACATCAGGAACACTGTCCCCATTGGGGCTCACAATCTAAGGTCCCCATCTGTATGTCTTTGGAGTGTGGGAGGAAACCCACGCAAACACGGGGAGAACATACAAACTCCTTGCAGATGGTGTCCTTGGTGGAATTTGAACCCAGAACCCCAGCGCTGCAAGACTGCAGTGCTAACCACTGAGCCACCAATTGGAACAAAACTAAAATAGAGGGGTTTTTTTTCTCTTTTTAAATTATTGTTCCAATATACACGAAGGAAATAACCATGTATAACAAAACGTGTGACAAATTGGTCAAAACTTCACACATACCTCCAAAAATGAACTGGACAAAATTATTGGCACCCTCAAGTTTAATATTTGGTTACAACATAGCCGGAGAAATAGACATGAACTGCACATCCAAAATTCATATGTTGATCTAATGCTGCTAGGCAAACATTTTATGTGCCTGAACATGAGGTTCTTGGTTTAACTTTCTGATCAGACTGTATGAAGCCCACCGCCACATCACTGGGAACCTATCAGTGGGTTCCTAACTTATCTGAAGCCTTAAGGCCCCGTTACACGCAACGACATATCTAACGATATATCGCCGGGGTCACGGATTCCGTGACGCACATCCGAGATTGTTAGCGACGTCGTTGCGTGTGATACCAGCGGTTAACGATCAAAAATATTCACCTTATCGTTGACACGTCATTCATTTTCAAAAAAATCGTTGATTACAGTGGACGCAAGTTGTTCTTCGTTCCCGAGGCAGCACACATCGCTACGTGTGACACCGCAGGAACGACGAACTGCAGCTTACCTGCGGCCGCCGGCAATGAGGAAGGAAGGAGGTGGGCGGGATGTTACGGCCGCTCATCTCCGCCCCTCTGCTTCTATTGGGTGGCCACTTAGTGACGCCGCTGTGACGCCGCACGAACCGCCCCCTTAGAAAGGAGGCGGTTCACCGGCAACAGCGACGTCGCTAGGCAGGTAAGTCTGTGTGACTGCTCCTAACGATGTTGTGCGCCACGGGCAGCGATTTGTCCGTGACGCACAATCGACGGGGGCGGGTGCATTCACCAGCGATATCGCTGCGTATAACGCCCCCTTTAAAGGTGCAGCACCACATGCCAACCACTGCTGCAGCGACAACGCACCAGCAGGGCAGGTTACCTGGTGCCTCAGAATTTCACACAGAACTCCAAAAATGGTTCGGACATAATTGTCCCCCCCAACTTAATATTTGGTTGCACATCCTTTGGAATAAATACCTGTAATCAATCTCTTCCTATGACCATCAACAGCTTCTTACACCTCTCACCTGGAATTTTGGACCCTTCTGTCTGTCCTATGTGAAGGCGTCTTCTCCCAACAGCAATTTTAAGTTCTCTCCATAGGTGTCAATGAGGTTTAGATCCGGACTCATTGCTGCCACTTCAGACTCTGCAGCGCTTTATTTCCATCCATTTCTGGGGGCTTCTTGAAGTTTGTGTGAAAAATGCTCTAGTTTCCTATACACTTCCATTATACTCTGTGCACAAGTTGAGCCCTTCCAAGTGTCAAACTGCTTGTTACGAGACCTGAGCATGGTAGTGCTCGCTCATCATAACTAGTGAACTTTCGCCTAAGAACATGTCCTTTAATCATCCGTTAGAGCAGATCCTGCAGAAATCCATTGGCAAAAAAGATTTGTCTAATCCATTTTTTATTTTTTAACATGGACTCTGATTGCTACTTATCTTCCATTTTGTAACTGATCCTGTAAAAAAAACAACTGAACCATTACAAATGCAAGAAAAACAGATGCCTAAATAGCAATCCGTTAATGGATCCATTCTCCATAGACGCCAATGTTTTTTCAAAAATTAGATCCTGCACAAATCTGTTATTTAACGACTGATTAAAAAAAAAGTTGTTCGCAGGACTTTTTTTCCCAACAGTTCTCTGCAGGATCCATTCTTATGAATGATTACTGGACATGTGAACCAGGGGCGGCTCCCTGTTTTTGTAGGCCCCGGGCGGAAGAGTCACAGTGGGCCCCATCCACACACACACACACACGCAAATACACAGATAAGTACTCGTACATATACATTTAAAGACAAACTCACAAAAATACTCATAAACAGACAAATCTATACAGAGTCATATACACTGACATACACGGATACACATCATACATGCACACACACACCTCCCCGCTTGTCTCCATCCAGCTCCTCCTGGGCATCTGGCTGTGCTACTTGATGGCCGTCACTAACAGACATGGCCGTCACTGCTGTGTATACATCACAGATGGGGCTGGGGGCTACAATATATACATCGCAGGGGGCATAGACATTACTGGAGGGCATAGGCATAGATGTTACTGGAGTAGCAAACAGCTCTGGCGGTATACACATTACTGGGGTGGGTTGCATAGTGCTCTGGGGGGCTGCACATATGTCTCCGGGGGGGGGGGGGGCGCGCACGCACAGCTCTGATCCATCCATAGATATATATAATTTATATACACATACATACATATATACACATACATATACACACACAGCTCTGCTGCCCAATGAGTATATATACACACAGCTCTGCTGCACACACAGCTCTGCTGCCCAATGAGTATACAGTTAGGTCCAGAAATATTTGGACAGTGACACAATTTTCGCGAGTTGGGCTCTGCATGCCACCACATTGGATTTGAAATGAAACCTCTACAACAGAATTTAAGTGCAGATTGTAACGTTTAATTTGAAGGTTTGAACAAAAATATCTGATAGAAATTGTAGGAATTGTACACATTTCTTTACAAACACTCCACATTTTAGGAGGTCAAAAGTAATTGGACAAATAAGCCAAACCCAAACAAAATATTTTTATTTTCAATATTTTGTTGCAAATCCTTTGGAGGCAATCACTGCCTTAAGTCTGGAACCCATGGACATCACCAAACGCTGGGTTTCCTCCTTCTTAATGCTTTGCCAGGCCTTTACAGCCGCAGCCTTCAGGTCTTGCTTGTTTGTGGGTCTTTCCGTCTTAAGTCTGGATTTGAGCAAGTGAAATGCATGCTCAATTGGGTTAAGATCTGGTGATTGACTTGGCCATTGCAGAATGTTCCACTTTTTTGCACTCATGAACTCCTGGGTAGCTTTGGCTGTATGCTTGGGGTCATTGTCCATCTGTACTATGAAGCGCCGTCCGATCAACTTTGCGGCATTTGGCTGAATCTGGGCAGAAAGTATATCCCGGTACACTTCAGAATTCATCCGGCTACTCTTGTCTGCTGTTATGTCATCAATAAACACAAGTTACCCAGTGCCATTGAAAGCCATGCATGCCCATGCCATCACGTTGCCTCCACCATGTTTTACAGAGGATGTGGTGTGCCTTGGATCATGTGCCGTTCCCTTTCTTCTCCAAACTTTTTTCTTCCCATCATTCTGGTACAGGTTGATCTTTGTCTCATCTGTCCATAGAATACTTTTCCAGAACTGAGCTGGCTTCATGAGGTGTTTTTCAGCAAATTTAACTCTGGCCTGTCTATTTTTGGAATTGATGAATGGTTTGCATCTAGATGTGAACCCTTTGTATTTACTTTCATGGAGTCTTCTCTTTACTGTTGACTTAGAGACAGATACACCTACTTCACTGAGAGTGTTCTGGACTTCAGTTGATGTTGTGAACGGGTTCTTCTTCACCAAAGAAAGTATGCGGCGATCATCCACCACTGTTGTCATCCGTGGACGCCCAGGCCTTTTTGAGTTCCCAAGCTCACCAGTCAATTCCTTTTTTCTCAGAATGTACCCGACTGTTGATTTTGCTACTCCAAGCATGTCTGCTATCTCTCTGATGGATTTTTTCTTTTTTTTCAGCCTCAGGATGTTCTGCTTCACCTCAATTGAGAGTTCCTTAGACCGCATGTTGTCTGGTCACAGCAACAGCTTCCAAATGCAAAACCACACACCTGTAATCAACCCCAGACCTTTTAACTACTTCATTGATTACAGGTTAACGAGGGAGACGCCTTCAGAGTTAATTGCAGCCCTTAGAGTCCCTTGTCCAATTACTTTTGGTCCCTTGAAAAAGAGGAGGCTATGCATTACAGAGCTATGATTCCTAAACCCTTTCTCCGATTTGGATGTGAAAACTCTCGTATTGCAGCTGGGAGTGTGCACTTTCAGCCCATATTATATATATAATTGTATTTCTGAACATGTTTTTGTAAACAGCTAAAATAACAAAACTTGTGTCACTGTCCAAATATTTCTGGACCTAACTGTATATACACACAGCTCTGCTGCACACACAGGTCTGCTGCTCTGCCCAAACAGCATATATTCACAAAGCTCTGCTGCACACACAGCTCTACTGCATACACCAACACATACACCTCTGCTTCATACATAGACACACACACACACACCGCTCTGCTGCATACACACACAGCTCTGCTGCATACACACAGCTCTAATGCATACAGACACACACACAGCTCTAATGCATACAGACACACACACAGCTTTAATGCATACAGACACACACACGGCTCTGCTGTATACAGACACACACACGGCTCTGCTGTATACAGACACACACGGCTCTGCTGTATACAGACACACACACGGCTCTGCTGTATACAGACACACACACGGCTCTGCTGTATACAGACACACACACGGCTCTGCTGTATACAGACACACACACGGCTCTGCTGTATACAGACACACACACGGCTCTGCTGTATACAGACACACACACGGCTCTGCTGTATACAGACACACACACTGCTCTGCTGTATACAGACACACTCACGGCTCTGCTGTATACAGACACACTCACGGCTCTGCTGTATACAGACACACACACGGCTCTGCTGTATACATAGACACAAACACAGCTCTACTGCATGCAGAAAGACACCGCTCTGCTGCCTACAGAGAGACAGACACACAGCTCTGCTGCCTACAGAGAGACAGACACACGCGGCTCTGGGGGGGGCAGGGCATACATCTCAGGGGGGAGAAACCTATACAGCTCACTGGGGCCTATAAATCGGGGGGGGGGGGGGGCACATACAGATCGAGTGGGGGGGAGGGGTGTAGCACATACCGCTCAGGTCATGGTGGAGAGGGGCCCACACAGTGCCGGAGGGAAGCGCTGTGCTTGGGGTTGCTGGCACTGCGCCTCCATCTGCGGGACTGAGCAGGACGCCGCACGGTAGCTCCGCCCACAGATGAAGTTCAAACCAGGAGGACGCAGCGAACGCTGTGGTCTGTGCGCCTTAAAGGGTCGGCAGCCGTAGTTTCCCGCCGAGGACTGCGGTTCCCGGAACCCGGCCCGGGAGCATCAGAAGTGAAGGCAAGTGGGCCCCCCAGGCTGTCCAGGGCCCTGGCATTTGCCTGGGTGTTCCAGGTGCTGATGCCAGCCCTGATGTGAACAGGCAACGCTCCTTGGAGAAAAGTCTACAAATTTGCGTTTCCTCAAAATGAAAGCAAATATCTTGCAAAATACCACCTAATGGGGCTCCACCTTGTCAGTGTCCAACTCTTTAATGAGCCTTGCAAAATGACCAGGGATAAATGTCAAGCCGTGTCTCCTGTATAGACAGCTGTTTCAGGGTGCTTGCCTTGTTTAAAGGGAAACGGTCACAAGGTTTTATCCTTAAGAGCTGCGGCCACCACCATTGACCTCTTGTATACAACATAAGTCCCCAAGCCGATCTATATAAGGTAAAACACCTTATAATATTCTCACCTGTGGGGCAGTCTGGTCTGATGAGCATTGCTGGTCTCAGTCCGGTGCCTCCTATCATCCTTCCATCGCTGTCCTCCTTCTCTGCTCCGTGTGGCTGATGCGTCCTATGTCATCCACATAGTGTGGTCCATTAGCCTTCTGCGCATGTGCACTTCTCTCTGCCATCCTGAGGAGCAAAGTACTGTAATGCGCAGGTGCGGGGAAAGGTCAAAGACCGCATGCGCACTGCAATACTTTCTCTAAATACAATAATGAAGAGGAGAACTCTGCAGACGGACACCACCTTTAGTTTAGAGGGAATCTGTCAGGAGATTTTTGCTTTTTATTTTGAGAGCAGCATAACCTAGGGCAGAGAGCCTGGTTTCAACAATGTGTCATTTGCTCAACAGCTGGTTGTTGTTTCAATAAATCAGTGTTTTATCACCAGGAGATTATCACTGCCGGACTACGTTTCATATGCAACTCAATCTAGCTAATCTGTGTAACCCCGCCCCCATCACTGATTGGCAGCTTTCTCGCACTATACAGTTTGTCAGCTTCCTGTGTAGTCAGTGGTGTAGGCAGTTATACACAACTCAGCATTATGAGCACTGCTACATATACAGCAGAACAAAAAGATTTTATCAAAACTACAATAAGTGATACATCGCTGGAGTTAAAGCCTCTGTTGGTAAATCATGCTGTTCCAGATTTTATTGCAAAAACCTGCTGACCGATCTCTTTCAAAGGCAAGATAGCGAGTTCAGAGCTGATTGTCATTGTCTGAATAGATCGTATTAAGGCGGTACTACATCCTCTCCTGTTTGAAGGGGGTTGTCCATCTTCGTGGATAATTTTTTTTCTTTACTTAAATCCATGCATTTGGGACTGAAATTTAATTTTTGCAATTGGGTGTCTTTGATACTTTTGCAGGTTGCCTTCTATAGTCTGTTGCCCGGTCTGCTGCTGCTGCTGCTGCAGAGTGAGTTAGCTGAGGCGCTGTCAGTGCGCTTGATCTGATTGTACAGTCTGTACCTCCTATTTCTGTCTTTCTGACCTCTTCTCAGATGATTTATCACCATAGACCACATCTGACTTGAGTGTTCAAGGAAAACCACGATCAAGTAATAGACCAACTCTGCAAACTGAGGAGGATAACCCCTGGAAGGGTTTAGCTATTGATTACGTTACTAAGTATTTGTTGCTTCGGTCTTCCGCATAGAGGTCTCTGGGAATTTCCGTCTTCCGAGCCCTTCAGGCTGGTTCTTCCCTCCGGCAGTGAATTGTTTGTGGCATTTCTTGTCTTTAGCACCGGGGAGAGATGGCGGAGTGCGCTGATGTCTGATAAATCTCAAGTCGAGTTTCTCGTTAGACTGGAAATGTGGGAATTGTGGAGCTTTTTCTCGCTGTAGTGGTGGCCTGCATGTTCTGCGTGTTTACCGCACACAGAGGTCAGCTTGTGTCTATGTTACTTGATCGACAAACAGGTTGTTCGGCTTCTGACATGTCGTTAATTATCACCTTGGCTCATTACCCCAATATGGCTGACATTCAGATGGGGTTTCCATGGGTGTTAGACACAGGTGCACAAGTATTGGCACCGTGACGGCTTCCTTGGAGAGCATATCCGCTTGGATACAAACCTTTTTATAATAGATTAGATGGTAATTTGAAGAACGTCATGACTGGCCACCGGTTGTGCACCAAAACTTAATTTACTGGGTGTACATTTTAAAGGGTTTGTACCAATTACTCACAGACGACAACGTGCTGATCGCTGGGGGGCACACAGCTGAGACCCCCGATCCTGACTGTGGCAGCGGACCATACAGAGCTTCCTGGACAATCCTTACAGAGGGCACGACCTTCCCCCCGACTGTGGACAATAATGTGGTGCGTCGTAATTTTTGGGAAGCTAGAGAAGCTTGTTCTGATTTTTAATTTTTTTTATGACTGGAATTGTCATAATTTTACAGTGAATGCCACTGATAGCTTCATGAAAACCACTGTGGAAAGAGAGCGCAATAGGGTCTTACCCCACAAAACAGAAAGGGTATGATTCACAGAGGTTACTCACCAAGTATGGTTGTGAAAGTCACAACCACTATGCAGGCATATATACTGGGTCAACGGCAGCAGTCATCCCTGTGATAATGATTTTTGGTAAGGAGATGGATGTTTGAACACCGCGCCAAAGACCACTGATGCAGGAGATGAATTTAACGTGACTTTATTCCATGTTCAGGTCTACGCGTTTCAGGAGCGTCCGCTCCAGCAAAAAATGGCAACCAGTCCAGTTAGCCCAGGCCAACACATCTAATGCACAAACAGCTGCATCCTGTTTGTGCATTAGATGTGTTGGCCTGGGCTAACTGGACTGGTTGCCCTTTTTTGCTGGAGCGGACGCTCCTGAAACGCGTAGACCTGAACATGGAATAAAGTCACGTTAAATTCATCTCCTGCATCAGTGGTCTTTGGCGCGGTGTTCAAACATCCATCTCCTTACCAAAAATCACTGATGGCTTCATGGCAGAATTTGGGGCTGTAGACCTGGATCACTAATAATCCTAATTATTATTATTATTATTATTATTATTTATTTATAGAGCACCATTGATTCCATGGTGCTGTACATGAGAAGGGGGTTACATACAAAATACATGTACAAGTTACAGTAGACAGACTAGTACAGAGGGAAGAGGGCCCTGCCCTTGCGGGCTTACATTCTATAGGATTATGGGGAGGAGACAGTAGGTGGGGTGTAGGTGGGGCGGCAGCTCCGCACGGTGGTGGGGCGGCAGCTCCGCACGGTGGTGGGGCGGCAGCTCCGCACGGTGGTGGGGCGGCAGCTCCGCACGGTGGTGGGGCGGCAGCTCCGCACGGTGGTGGGGCGGCAGCTCCGCACGGTGGTGGGGCGGCAGCTCCGCACGGTGGTGGGGCAGTGAGGTCATTCAAGGTTATAGGCATTTCTGAACAGATGAGTCTTTAGGTTCCGTTTGAAGTTTGCAAGTGTAGTAGATAATCTGACGTGTTGAGGCAGTGAGTTCCAGAAGACTGGGGATGTTCGGGAGAAGTCTTGGAGACGGTTGCATGAGGAGCGAATGAGAGAGGAGGATAATTATTTAATATACCTTTCCAATGTGTCCGTAAAAAATGTTGTCTGTCAGTGATTTTTCGGGAGTGGGGGGGGGGTCGTTTGTTGGGGATGGGGGGTGGTTTAAGTTGTCCTTAAAAAATACAAGCTCCAAGCTACACTGCTCCATTCATTGTTCATGTGGCTGTCATAGAGTACGGTATTTCACAGAGAGGGACAAATAAAATAAAAAATCTCAAAGAAAAAAAGGGCAGCCTATCTTACTGATATCGGATCACAATTCCAAAGCACTACAGAAGGCTGCAGCCCCTATCATAAAGGTTAAAAATACTGTGAGACAACCATTCACAACCTACCGATGCATGGAGGCAATGGTTGTGTACGATTATAAATGCACACTGATGAGACTTGTATAGGGCTCTGCTCACACAGATTTGTTGATATGCACTTTCTGGCTTAAAAATAGTCATCAGTATGCTGTAACACTGTGCACCTCATATATTTGTGTGACTGACGGACTATACAAGCCTCATCTGTCTGCATTTATAATGCTGGGGAACCGCCTCCTGCATGAATTTGTAGGTTGTGAATGGTTGTCTCATCAGTATTTTGCAGCTGTGCTGCCCCACCTTTATGATGGGGTACTTTGGTATTGTGATCTGATATCAATAAGGACAGCTTCGTTTTGACCACCAAAGAGTACAGCACTTACACGTATTGTATAGGTTTTATGATACCATAACCATCACCCAAAAACTTGCATGTATGGATCGGCACAGAGTGCATATTCACTTTTTTTGGGGACACCGCCAACCCTTCCAGACATCTGTAACTGCGGCTTTATGAAGAATCTTTGCATCATCTTCTATTCTCTTAATGTGAACCTGTCATGTCCCAATACTCTCCTTCCGTTAGATATGGGGTTACTCCGCAGGTCAATAGCGGTCCAATGCTGCCCAACAGTCTTACTGAAAGCTAGGCTACCAGGAGAAAATGAACATTACTCCTCCTGGGAGCCACCAGCTTTCAAGAGAGACAGTCACCAGGTTTTTGCTTTCTCATCTGAGAGTAGCATATTGAAGGGGCAGAGATCCTGATTCCAGTGATGTCACTTAATGGGCTGCTTATTGTCTTTTCTATAAAAGCACGGTTTTCTCACCTGTAGATCTAACAGTTCTGTGAATGCTGAGCTCTGTGTAACCCCGCCCACATCACTGATTGGCAGTTTTTTGTGTACAGTGTTCATAGGTGGAAAGCTGCCAATCAGTGGGGGGGGGGGTCATGTTTGGCAGCAGGTTTACTAGTCCTCTAGTGATAATCTCCTGCTGATGAAATAGTGATTTTAGAAAAACTACAGCAAGTAGCCCAGTAATTGACACATCGCTGGAATCAGGGTCTCTGTCTGTACATTATCTTTTTCTCAGATCAGGTAGCAAAAATCTGGTGACAGATTCCCTTTCAGTGATAGGAGTATACCCAGAGTGCGTGCAGGGCACAGTGAGCGGGGGCTGTAATCACACTGTGGCAATTGGATTGACAGTTTGCTGTTCACTGATGCTCTGCACATTGAGCTGTCAAAGTACTTACAGCCACCACTCACTGAGTACGGAGCTAGGACTGAAGCTGTGCCTCTGTCTGAAACTGGCAGCTCCAGGGAGGAATAAGGTTCATTTCCTCCCTGTAGCCTTTCTTTCAGCACAGTGGCCGGGCAGCATTACAGATTAACCCTGTATCTGCAGGATGACATGACAGGTTCTCTTTAAATGTGCTTCGACTTGAAGACCTGAGATGGGCTGTCTACTAGGTTTGTGCAGCCTGCCAACCCCATCGGAAAGTCTAGTTGTTGGCTGTGTCTCTAACAACACGATAGACATAGGACTCAGCTCTTTCCACTCAGTCCATAGATGTCTCACGTTTTGTTTAATATTAATACAATTTTTCAAACGTTACAGTTGTCCTGTTTTTAAAAAAATATTCATCCATATGCTCATATATCTATAAAACAAACTGTTCCTTTCCAGCACGAGATTCCCCGCTGTGCGTTTCAGCACGAGATTCCCCGCTGTGCGTTTCAGCACGAGATTCCCCGCTGTGCGTTTCAGCACGAGATTCCCCGCTGTGCGTTTCAGCACGAGATTCCCCGCTGCTGCCCACGTCAGATTCGTTGCAGTGGTAACGTCACGTCGACGGCGCTGCAGTCAGTCGCTGAGCTGGCAGCAGCAGTGACACCACTGATGTTAGCAGCTCCAACCGAGATTGGCATAAATTAAAATATTGCACTGATATTTGACATCGTTGCTCTTGTACAAGCCTATGAAACCACCAGGACGCACCGTAATGCTGCAATATGTGTGTAACTTCTATGCTTAGATTAATTTTTTATCTGATACCATGTAATTTCTTAGACTTCCTTTGATATTCTCTTGATCAGATGAGCTGCATAATTGGACTTGCTTTGTGGCAAAGAAGACCGGGCTGTACGAAAGCGAAGTCTTGACGTATAATCCCAAGTTAAAACGCAAGAGGATGATCCCATATGATGTACAAGCTGCGGCCATAATAGTAGTTGTTCTCAAGCTAATATTCGGACTTAATGATGACTTGGAATGGTAAGTCCCAGATACGGCTCCAAACGGCTCATGTTAAATCTCAGCTTAAAGGGGTAGTCTGGATTAAACGATTAACATGACGGTGGTGGGAGGTGAAACCCCCCCACGATCAGCCATTCGCAAGCAAGTCCCCTGTGTACTGGGCTGGGTAAACCATAGCTCCGTGCGCCATGTAGTGGCCAGTCTCAGGTATTGCAGCACAGCTCCTATTTAACTGAATGTGTTCTTCCATCATCTGCTGGACATCGATGGAGATACAGATGTGTTACTCATCGATCTGATATTGATGATCTACCCAGAGTAGAAGTCACCACTATGATAGGTAGTGACAATAGACAGAAGAAGGACCTCTGATATAGTAAGTGCGGGAGAAGTGGCTATAAAAGTCTCTGGAGGACCCACCATGTAATGCTGCATTTCTCCTGTGGAGGTGCTGCAGGGGAATTGTGCATTTGCATCCACGTTCTTCTTTGAGATTCCATCTTTCCCTAGTGGGTTGGCTGTGGGTACGGTCCCATCAGTACATTGTTTGAGGACCCAGCTAAGAAAAAGTGATTGCCCTAAAGGTACCGTCACACTAAGCAACATCGCTAGCAACATCGCTGCTGAGGCACGACTTTTGTGACGTAGCAGCGATGTTGCTAGCGATGTTGCGGTGTGTGACATCCAGCAACAACCTGGCCCCTGCTGTGAGGTCGTTGGTTGTTGCTGAATGTCCTGGACCATTTTTTAGTTGTTGCTGTCCTGCTGTGAAGCACATATCGCTGTGTGTGACAGCGACAGAGCAACAACTAAATGTGCAGGAAGCAGGAGCTGGCTTCTGCGGATGCTAGTAACCACAGTAAACATCGAGTAACCAAGAAGCCCTGTCTTTGGTTACCCGATATTTATCTTCGTTACCAGCGTCCGCCGCTCTCACTGTCACTGCCGGCTCCCTGCTCTCTGCACACGTAGCCATACTAAACATCGGGTAATTAACCCGATGTGTACTCTGGCTAGGTGTGCAGGGAGCCAGCGCTAAGCGGTGTGCGCTGGTAACCAAGGTAAATATCCGGTTAGTTACCAGATATTTACCTTAGTTACCAAGCGCAGCATCGCTTCCACGCGTCGCTGCTGGCTGGGGGCTGGTCACTTGTTGCTTGTGAGATCTGCCTGTGTGACAGCTCACCAGCAACCCGTGTAGCCACGCTCCAGCGATCCCTGCCAGGTCAGGTTGCTGGTGGGATCGCTGGAGCGTCGCTTAGTGTGATATCTCACCAGCGACCTCCTAGCAACTTACCAGCGATCCCTATCAGGTTGCATCGTTGTTGGGATCGCTGGTAAGTTGTTTAGTGTGACTGGGCCTTAAGAGTTAAAGCCATTCCAAATCTTTAAATCAATCCCTGGTTGTAGACAGGTTCTCCAAAACCAGTACCTGACACCACTCCAACAAACAGGGGGGAGAAGGCTCCAGGATCCTGGGGCGTTTAATTCATTATAAAGGGAATATCACTAGGTTTTTGCCACTTACTTATGCCACTTTATGCAACATAAAGTAGGGGCAGAGATCATGATTCCAGTGCTATATCACTAACTGGCTGCTTAGTGTAGTTTTGATAAAATTACTGGTTAATCAACAGTAGATTATCATTACAGGACTACTTGGTGTACTGCAAGGGAGTCCAGCATATTCATGAGCTCTGTTTAACTGCTAGATCTGCAACAGAGAAAATATTGATTTTATCAAAATGACAGCAAACAGCTCAGTAAGTGACACATTGCTGGAATTAAGGGCTCTGTCCCTACATTATGCTGCTATCATATGGGGGAGCAGAAACCTGGTGGCAGATTCCCTTTAAGATGGCACAATATAGGCCTGATTAGCATATGCACTGCAATACAAGAGTATTTCAGTGTATTTTATGAATTACCAGTAGATCATACGGTTGAGGCTAGGTTCACATTTCCGTTGTTTTGCATCAGTCACCTGCATTGCTTGACGCTTGTGACTGATGCGTTGTACAACGGGTGACAAGAATTGGAATTCATTGTCACAAGAAAGCGGATTCCGTTGTTAAACGAGTGATCATTCACAATGGCCGGCGGCTTTTGAGAGCGATCAGCTGATCAGCCGGCTATTGTGAACAATCAGCTGATCTCCTGGCCACCGGCTTTTGAGAGCGACTGATCACTCTCAAAAGCCGGCGGCCTGGAGATCAGCTGATTGCCCGGCAGCCGCCTTCTGTGAGCGATCAGCTGATCGTTCAGCTGCCGAGAGAGAACATGCACAGCGAAATCAAAAGGATTTCACTGCTCAAAAAAACGTTACAAGCTGCGTTCCTGCCGCCCGACGGTCAGTCGTTCCATGACTGATCAGTCGGGCGGCGGATGCAATGCAAGGGCATCAGTCACAATCCGCCGCTCATATAAGTCTATGGGAAACAACAGAATCCGCCAAACGGTTGCGTGGTTTATCAGAGCGGCGGATTGTGACTGATAATAAACAACGGAAATGTGAACCTAGCCTTGGTCCTCCAGTGTGACCATTAAAAAAAATAAATAAATTAATTAAAAACAAAATATTTAAAAATCAAAAAAGGAGAAAAAAAAGCCTTTTCCCATTACAAATGCTTTATTATATCAAAAACTAAAAAATAGACATTTATAGTTATAGTTTGCCAATGAAAATGTCAATTACATACATTAACGGAAAAATAAAGAAAATGTTATGGATATTATAATATTGTGTGAATGTTAATTTTATTTTTTTTTTGTGCAATTGCCTTTTTTTTTTCTTTCCCATGCATATTGTTAATTTAGTTCCATACATTAAATACATTAAAAATTCCATCTAAACCTTCCATAGCTGACACTGGAATCTGTCTCTTTAGGAATAAACTAATTTTTTTTTTCTTCCGTAAATGTGGACAAAAAATCCACTTCATATCTGGGCCAAAATAAACATTTGTTACACGCAGATATAACTGGGATTTCAGCAAGGCTGTCCTAGGGTAAGTTCACACAGTGCGTTTTTCGCGGCGTTTTTGCATGTTTTTCGGGTGCGTTTTTGCCCAGAAAACTGCATGACTTTGCTTCCCCCAGCAAAGTCTATGACTTTTCATTTGTGCTGTCTGCACACAGCGTTTTTTTCAGCTGTGTTTTTATGGTGACCACAGAAACACAGCATGTCAATTATTCCCGCGTTTTTTACCGCGTTTTTCATCCATTGAGTGCAATGGGATGTTGAAAGATGCAATGAGAAACGAAAATTGTTATTATAGCTGCGTTTTGTTGCGTTTCTAAGACCAAAAACGCAGCTATAAACACAGGCGGTGGGTAGTAAAGTCACATGTACAGGAAGAGGATTCCTTGTGTCAGTAAACACAGAAGCGTGAATCCTCCCGGTACCGTCACCGCTGCTTCCACCTCCAGTCCTGGGCATGTCTGCTGCCGTGCGGCGCTATGTCTGGGCGGGAGGTGGAGGCAGCTGCAAAATCAAAAGTGAACAGTTGAAAAAAAAAATGTCATACTCACCTGTCTGCAGACTCCCGGTGCCATGCCCGCTCCCAGCTCCTCTCACGGTATCGCCGCTCCGGCTGTGTGCAGTCTCGCCAGGTACGTACAGTTAGGTCCAGAAATATTTGGACAGTGACACAAGTTTTGTTATTTTAGCTGTTTACAAAAACATGTTCAGAAATCGTTATTTATATAATATGGGCTGAAAGTGCACACTCCCAGTTGCAATATGAGAGTTTTCACATCCAAATCGGAGAAAGGGTTTAGGAATCATAGCTCTGTAATACATAGCCTCCTCTTTTTCAAGGGACCAAAAGTAATTGGACAAGGGACTATAAGGGCTGCAATTAACTCTGAAGGCGTCTCCCTCGTTAACCTGTAATCAATGAAGTAGTTAAAAGGTCTGGGGTTGATTACAGGTGTGTGGTTTTGCATTTGGAAGCTGTTGCTGTGACCAGACAACATGCGGTCTAAGGAACTCTCAATTGAGGTGAAGCAGAACATCCTGAGGCTGAAAAAAAAGAAAAAATCCATCAGAGAGATAGCAGACATGCTTGGAGTAGCAAAATCAACAGTCGGGTACATTCTGAGAAAAAAGGAATTGACTGGTGAGCTTGGGAACTCAAAAAGGCCTGGGCGTCCACGGATGACAACAGTGGTGGATGATCGCCGCATACTTTGGTGAAGAAGAACCCGTTCACAACATCAACTGAAGTCCAGAACACTCTCACTGAAGTAGGTGTATCTGTCTCTAAGTCAACAGTAAAGAGAAGACTCCATGAAAGTAAATACAAAGGGTTCACATCTAGATGCAAACCATTCATCAATTCCAAAAATAGACAGGCCAGAGTTAAATTTGCTGAAAAACACCTCATGAAGCCAGCTCAGTTCTGGAAAAGTATTCTATGGACAGATGAGACCAAGATCAACCTGTACCAGAATGATGGGAAGAAAAAAGTTTGGAGAAGAAAGGGAACGGCACATGATCCAAGGCACACCACATCCTCTGTAAAACATGGTGGAGGCAACGTGATGGCATGGGCATGCATGGCTTTCAATGGCACTGGGTCACTTGTGTTTATTGATGACATAACAGCAGACAAGAGTAGCCGGATGAATTCTGAAGTGTACCGGGATATACTTTCAGCCCAGATTCAGCCAAATGCCGCAAAGTTGATCGGACGGCGCTTCATAGTACAGATGGACAATGACCCCAAGCATACAGCCAAAGCTACCCAGGAGTTCATGAGTGCAAAAAAGTGGAACATTCTGCAATGGCCAAGTCAATCACCAGATCTTAACCCAATTGAGCATGCATTTCACTTGCTCAAATCCAGACTTAAGACGGAAAGACCCACAAACAAGCAAGACCTGAAGGCTGCGGCTGTAAAGGCCTGGCAAAGCATTAAGAAGGAGGAAACCCAGCGTTTGGTGATGTCCATGGGTTCCAGACTTAAGGCAGTGATTGCCTCCAAAGGAGTCGCAACAAAATATTGAAAATAAAAATATTTTGTTTGGGTTTGGTTTATTTGTCCAATTACTTTTGACCTCCTAAAATGTGGAGTGTTTGTAAAGAAATGTGTACAATTCCTACAATTTCTATCAGATATTTTTGTTCAAACCTTCAAATTAAACGTTACAATCTGCACTTGAATTCTGCTGTAGAGGTTTCATTTCAAATCCAATGTGGTGGCATGCAGAGCCCAACTCGCGAAAATTGTGTCACTGTCCAAATATTTCTGGACCTAACTGTATGCCTGCAGGAACTGGCGATGGATCACCTGATGCAGTCACCTGACGCATCAGCTGATCGTAAGTCTCGCGGCGCCCGGCCGGCTTAACCTGTCAGTGGATGCTGTCAGGAGACTTCATCCCTGATTACCGGCAGATCCTGCAGCGATCGGACGAGATCAGACTCGCTCCAGGAGCTGCCGGTAATCAGCACATAAGTGAGTATTCTTTTTTTTTTTTTTTTTTTTTTTGCACTGATGCATCAGCTGATTGTATAAACGGCTTTTATACAATCAGCTGCTGTGTGATGTGATTCAGGCACTTGAAGCTGACACATCATCTGATCACTTTGCCTTCCAGCAAACCGATCAGATGATATTGGTTCCGGATTGGACGGCGCAGGATCCTTGACCCAGGATTACTGCGGAGGGGGGTTATTTATTTCAATAAAGATGGAGTCACTAATTGTGTTGTGTTTTATTTCTAATAAAAATTATTTTTCTGTATTGTGTTTTTTTTTTTTATCTTTACTAGAAATTCATGGTGGCCATGTCTAATATTAGCGTGACACCATGAATTTTGGGCTTAGGGCCAGCTGATGATATAAAGCTAGCCCTAACCCCATTACCCAGCGAGCCACCATCACCAGGGCAGCTGGAAGAGTTGTATACAGCGCCAGAAGATGGCGCTTCTATGAAAGCGCCATTTTCTGGGGTGGCTGCGGACTGCAATTCACAGCGGGGGTGCCCAGAAAGCATTGGCACCCTGCACTGTGGATTCCAATCCCCAGCTGCCTAGTTGTACCCGGCTGTACACAAAAATTAGGCGAAGCCCACGTCATTTTTTTTTTTTTGTTTGGGGGGGGCAAAGAAATCCTGCATACAGTCCTGGAAGGAGGATGCTGAGCCTTGTAGTTCGACAGCTGCTGTCTACTCTCCTGTATACACTATTGGATGGAGGATGCTGAGCCTTGTAGTTCTGCAGCTGCTGTCTGCTCTCCTGCATACACTAGTGGATGGAGGATGCTGAGCCTTGTAGGTCTGCTCCCTCTGCCTCTCCCTCCAACATACAGTCCTGGATGGAGCATGCTGAGCCTTGTAGTTCTGCAGCTGTCTGCTCTCCTGCATACACTAGTGGAGAATGAAGAACATATGGAAGAAGGAAATTACATCAGACCCTTTTTTTTTTTTTTTTTTAACAATCTTTAATGGCAATGTTCACTGATAAAAAAAAAAAAAAAACGCAGGAAAACGCAGTGAGGCAAAACGCAGCCAAAAATGCACCAAAACGCGGTAAAAACGCATGCGTTTTTTCATGCGTTTTTAAAGATGCTGCGTTTCTGGTCATTTTTAGCGCTAAAAAACGCACAAAAACGCAGCGTCAAAAAAACGCAGTGTGTGCACTTAGCCCTATTCTGGAGATGAAACTCTTATTTATTTATTTTTTTTCTTAACATGGGGGATGGGGTTTCAACAACCTAATTGCCATATATATTGTTCTGCAGTGTTTTGCAGATTTTAGGTACCTGTACTCACACTTTGTGTTTTGGGTTTTGTTTTTTTCATGGGTTTTATATATTTTTTTTATTTTTTTTTTCATATTTTCCAGGCAATTGGCAAAGCTTGCTGAAAAAAAGAATGGTGGGAAAAGCGGTAAGAATCTGTTATGGTTATACCTAAAGGGTGCAAAAAAGACTGTATGCTCTGACACCACTTACTATGTGTTTTTCCAGTAAAAAAAAAAAAGACGAAATCCAGTCACTGACTTTAGGATTTAAGATGAGCGCACCCGAGGTTCGGTGTCGGTACCAAACACAGACTTTATAAAAAACAGTGTTCAGATGCTTTGCAAACTACTCGTGTGAGCATCGCGGTGCTCGGGTACGCCCAATGCTCGGCCCAGTGTGAGCCGGTTGCAGTGTTTGGTCGGCTCATACTGGGGTAACAACATAGTGATCGGAGGTAGTGTTCACCAAAAGAAGGAAAAACCCCACCACCCGCCTCTGGAAGTGATCCATTTATGGCTAGCTGCATGTGGGTGAAGACCTGAACTGCCCAATTAGTGACTTCCATTGGGGTTCAGGTCAAGTCCAGGTCCCAAGCCGACTGTACCTAAAGTTTGTCTGAACCCGCCGATCTTTCACAAGTCCTCTCATCTCTAATCCGTTTACCTTGTAAAGATGACTTTATTGACCGCGGCTAGCAAAGGGTCACATGTAGCATAGCGAACTGCAAAAAGAGCAAGCAACCACGTAATGGCCATTTTCCGCTAGAGCAGGAGCCATTGGTTCTCCATTTCGGTGGCCCTCTCCATATGCCATGATCTTGCGCGTGGACTGGGGTTCTCTCAATCAGAGACCCTTTTAAAGGGAATCTGTCACCAGGTTTTTGCTCCCCCATCTGAGCGCAGAATAATGTAGAGACAGAGATCCTGATTCCAGCGATGTGTCACTTACTGAGCTGTTTACTGTCACTTTAATAAAATCAATGTTTTCTCTGCTGCAGATCTGGCAGTTATGGAGAGCTCATAAATACGCTGGACTACCTGCAGCACACCAAGTAGTCCTCTCATGATAATCTACTGCTGATTAATCAGTGATTTTATCAAAATTACACTAAGCAGCCCAGTGAGTGACACATCAATGGAATCAGGGTCTCTGTCTCTACATGATGCAGCTCTCAGATGAGGTGTCAAAAGCCTGGTGATGGATTCCCTTTAACTATTACTTCTCCTATGCAGAGACAGAGATGGCTGTCATTATCCTACTTACTGTACAAATAGCATGCCAGGTTTGCTAACCCACATGCCAAACGGCACAGTGATGGCCGCTTATAGGTGTCTGTCCAGTTCCTGTAGCATGCCTTTGTAGTCTTCAGCTTTGATTGCCTGCTGGGACTTGTAGTCGGACAATATGTGCCTAAAAACGTTAGTCTGTCTTTTTCGTGGTTTGCTCTACCCCATACAGAGGCTGCATGTGGCCAATATAAAACCTCCGGCTTCTTATTTCAGATATCACAATTTTTGATTTCCAAAAATGGTACATGACCATGAGGCCGTGTTTGGATGAAGCGCGTATGAACCTGGAGGAAGAACAGGCCCGGTATGTGCTTTCATTCTGGTTTGTGTGAAATTGTGCATTTTTTGGGATGGAGAAAACCTGTAAAATACCAAAAAATATACCAACCCCATACGGATGTTGACTCCAGTCTGATGTGGACCAGGGGATGGCAATATTACGAACGTGCCTTCAACTATTATTAATACCTTGTGAATTTTTCCACACTTTTTTTCATATTACACCCAGAAACTAAAATGCATTTTATTGGGATTTTAGGTGAAATACCAACACTAAGAAATAAGTATTTGTGAAGTGTGAAGGAAATGATACATCGCTTTCTGAAAACTCTGACGTGCATTTGTATTCAGCCCCCTGAATCAATACTTTGTAGGACCTCCCCTTGCTTTAATTACTGCTGTAAGTCTTTTTTTTTTGGGGGGGGGGATGTCTCCACCAGCTTTGCTAAAATTTTTGCCCCTTCTTCTTAACACACTCGCTCTCACTTAATGAGATCGGATGGAGACGTCTGTGAACAGAAAGTTTTTAAGTCTTGTCACAGATTCTCAATGGGGTTTAAGTCTGGACTGTGACTGGGCCGATCACCCCAGATGAATGCAATTTGATCTAATCCATCCATTGTAGCTCTGACAGGATGTTTAGGGTCATTGTACTTCTAGAAGGTGAACCTACGACACAGTCTAAAGACTTTTTCAGCCTCCTAACAGGTTTTCCTCTAGGATTGCCCTGTATTTAGCTTCATCCATCTTCCCATTAACTGTGAGCAGCTTCCCTGTCCCTGCTGAAGAAAAGCCTCCCCATAGCAAGATGCTGCCTCCATCATGTGTGACGGTGGGGATGGTGTTTTCAGGGTTAAGTGCAGTGTTCGGTTTCCGCCACACCCAGTGTTTTGCACTTAGCCCAAAAAGTTTAACTTTGGTCTCATCTGACCAGAACACCTTCTTGCACATGTTCGCTGTGTCCCCTTCTTGGCTTTTTCAAACTGCAAACATGACTTCTTATGACTTGCTATCAAAATGGCTTTCTTGCCACTGTTCCATAAAAAAACATACATGTGGAGTATACAACTAAGGCAACATTCACTATTTGGTCAGTATTTTGCCTTCGTATTTGTAGCCAAAACCAGGAGTGAAACAATCAGAGGAAAAGTATAATGGAAACACAGGCACCACTTTTACATTTTTCACCCACTCCTTGTTTTGTCTACAAATACTGAAGTAAAATTTTGACCAAATACGGAACCTGACCTAATAATTATCCTGTGGACAGATTCTCCCATCTGCAGCTCCTCTCGAGTGACCATGGGCCTCTTGGCTGCCTCTCTAATTACTGCTTTCCTTGCTTGGGATATCTGTTTAAGTGGACGGCCATGTCTTGGTAAGGTTTGCAGTTGGATGATGAAGTGAACAATGCTTCACAAGATGTTCAGAGTTTTGGCTATTTTTTATAACCAAACCCTGCTTTACTCTCCTTTACAATTGAATCCCTGACCTGTCTGGTGTGTTCCTTGGTTTTCATGATGATGTTTGATCTCTAATATTCTCAAACAAACGTTTGAGGCCTTCACAGACCTGCTGCGTTTATACAAAGAATAACTTACACACGTGTACTCAATTTACTAACTAGGTGTTTTCTGGAGGGTATTGGTAACTCAGGAAGCTATGTAAAGTAATCAGGCACTGTAGTAATATTACCATACATCCCTGGGTCCAAATCAGTCCAAAGTCTGTATCATCTTACCTCCCTATTCTGACACCATGCATCCTAGGCTGAAACAAGCAGTCGTGTGTGTATGTGGGAATCAGAAGAAATAGTTTGTCAGCTAAACAAATATTCGGTCCACAGCTGTCTTGTGTATGGGCTGGATAAAAACGTAGGTAAAACCTTATACCAATTTATATTTTTAATAATCAAATAGTGTAAAAAGATGGTGATTTTTGTCATTTATAGACAAACCATTTTTGAAGTGTAAGCCTTTGCATATGAATTATTGTAACTTACTAATTCTTCCTGTTTTGGTTAGTTCTTTCAGATACCCTTCTAATAATGCTGTTTTAACTGCATAGTTCATGCTCTTTTAGAAGATGCTTTGAACTGCTGATTATAGCTAGAATTCATGCTCCGATAATAACAAACACTTTCCTATCTAAGAAAGGGGAGTGGATCAGAGAAGCTCAGAAAGAGTTTGTAAATGCTATTTGAATATGGATTCTTGCTAGAGCAGCAGCTTAAAGCAGCTTCTAAAGAGTATGAACCAGGCAGTTAAACCTGTACTTTCAGCATGGTGTTTGAGAGTGAAGGAAGCAAAATTTAGAACTTGAGACTTTTACAAAAATGTATATCTTTGCAAACATTGATCAATAATTACATAGCAAAGTGTAATTAAAAAGTGCACATGTAGACAGTATGATATTGCTCACTTGGCTGGGTGTTTGGGCACAACTTTTATGCAGGTTTAGATACCAAGTGCTGCTCCTCCATATGCTGAAAATAAAACCAGCAGTAAATGCAATAGTCCAAAAGGATATATGGATAAATCTGCTGTGCTGCTGTTCAACAAGATCTACGGGTTTGAGTTGAACAAATGCTTTCATCAGGAGAGAAAACTGCAGCTCAACTTGAGTGATGCCCCCTCCACCTACAAATCACCATCCTGAGACTCCTAGGCAGTCTCAAGATGGATACATTGCTGCACACGGTTTCTCCCTACCAACACATTCATCACTTGACGGTCATGTAACGTCTGCAGTCAATATTGTTATAGATAATGTTACAGTTGCTGTTGCTGGCACAAAACAGGCTCAGTGTATTTGTAGGGGAACGACGAGACAAATAAGGTATTATTTTTTTATATTATAATCTAGCACTCTGGAACACAAAGCACAGACTGGAAATCTCTGTACTCTGTGCTTTGAATGTTCTGAAGGTCAAACAACCTCATGTTACTGCTCAGTAATAGAAAGAAAGAAAAACATTCTGTAATTTTTCTTTCTGTTACAAAGATTAAAAGGAACCTGTCAGCAGAAATTTTGCTTTAAACCTAAAAGTTTCCCCTTCTGCAGCTCCTGGGCTGCATTCTAGTAAGGTTCCTATAGTTTTTGTGCCCCCTTTTAGACCAAATTAAATACTTTATAAAGTTGTACCTTTTTTGGTATGCAAATATTCTAAATTATCCATGGGGTCGGGCTGTCTGGTGTCCGTTACTGTCCCTCCTGCCGATTTACGCCATCCCTCCAACGCTGCATTTCATACTTCAGGACGCCGCCCAGTGCGCCCGTGGTCCCGCGCATGCGCCGTGCGACTGTACCCGGACTGTGCACAGTGTGACCGCTGGTGACGTGTTGCACAGGCACGAGATTATGGGCGGCGCTGTGATTGTCATCAGCAAGTGTCCGCCCATAATCTCGTGCCCGCCCTTTCCCCTCTGCCTCCAGCGTTCTGCGCAAGTGCTGGCCAGATGACCCGACGTCACCTCTCGTAACCTGTGGTGCCTTGCTCCGCTCCTCCCATCTATTTCCTGCTCCAGGGCAAGATGGGAAAGAGGTGACGTCGGGTCATCTGGCCAGCGCTTGCGCAGAATGCTGGAGGTAGAGGGGAAAGCGCGGGCACGAGATTATGGGTGGGCACCGCCCATAATCTCTGCCTGTGCAACACGTCACCAGCGTTCACACTGTGCACACAGTGCACAGTCCCGGTACAGTCGCACGGCGCATGCGCGTGGCCACTGGCGCTCTGGGCGGCGTCCTGAAGTATGAAATGGAGCGTTGGGGGATGGCGTAAATCGGCAGGAGGGACAGTAACGGACACCAGACAGCCCGACCCCCGTGGATAATTTAGAAGATTTGCATACCAAAAGGTACAACTTTATAAAGTATTTAATTTGGTCTATAAGGGGGCACAAAAACTATAGGAACCTTGCTAGAATGCAGCCCAGGAGCTGCAGAAGGGGCAACTTTTAGGTTTAAAGCAAAATTTCTGCTGACAGGTTCCCTTTAAAGCGGATCGGTTACCAGATTTTACAATGCAAACTAGATACATTATTGACCCTCAACTGGTGATGTGGGGCTTCCTATACCCCAGTGGTTAGAAATCTCTAAATTTTACTAGCGATTGATTACACATGAGTATACCAAATTTTTGACACCCACAAGTATCGGAAAATGTAATATATTGAAGATTCATACCAGCATTTTCCAATGAATGCCAGCTGAACAAAATTTCTCCCTGGGGTGTTGCAAACCCCACCTCACCAGTTGAGGGTTAAATTGATCTCAGACCTGATGAAGCTGCAGTACTTACTTTGAACAAAAATATCACTGTTACAATCCTTTTCAAAATTTTCTTTAGCTGGATTTGCCAAAAACTCATTTTTGTTTCAGGATTATAAAGCCATTCCAATATTGATTTTCACAGTATCTACACCAGCATGATCTGGTCGAAGAGATCAATGTAATAATAATGTATGCAGCTTTTATTGTGAAATCTGGTGATCGATCGGCTTTAACAGTTTATTTATACGAGGGGCTGCTGATAAGTCTTTGACTTTGTGATCTTTTTTTGTTTCTATGGTAACGAATGTTACATCACATGAAAGTCTTAGGGGTACTTTGCACACTACGACATCGCAGGTGCAATGCCGTTGGGGTCAAATCGAAAGTGACGCACATCCGGCGTCGCTGTCAACATCTGAGTATGTGAATCGTTTTTACTACGATTAACGAACACAAAAGCGTCGAAATCTTATGATCGGTGTAGCGTCGGTCATTTCCATAATTTCAGAAGGACCGATGTTACGATGTTGCTCCTCGTTCCTGCAGGAGCACACATCGCTGTGTGTGAAGCCGCAGGAGCGAGGAACATCACCTTACCTGCGTCCCGGCTGCAATGAGGAAGGAATGAGGTGGGCGGGATGTTTAAGTCTCGCTCATCTCCGACACCCTGTATCTATTGGCCGCCTGCCGTGTGACGTCGCTGTGAGGAAAGGAGGCGGTTCGCCGGCCAGAGCGACGTCGCAGGGCAGGTAAGTGCGTGTGAAGCTGCTGTAGCGATAATGTTTGCTACTGCAGCTATCACAAGATATCGCAGCTGCGACGGGGGCGGGGACTATCGCGCTCGGCATCGCTACCATCGGCTTGCGATGTCGTAGTGTGCAAAGTACCCCTTAGGTGTCTAATATACAGTATGTTTTCAAAATTTTGTGTTTGTTGCTTATGGCAACAGTGTTCTACGCACACGGGAAAAGAATATGGCGGAGTCTAATGCGATATTCACAGCAACTGAGAGTAGAGGAGTGATTAAAATTCTTGTTTTTGCAAGGAAAGTCCACGAAGGATATTCATGGTGATATGTCGCAGACATTGGGGGATTAATGCCCTTCATATTCCACAGTTAAGAACTGGGTTGCCAAATTTAAAACTGGTCACTCCAGCACAAATGATGAGGAACGTCCTGGACGACCGAGAGTGGTGGTTGTTCCGGAGATCGTCAATGCTGTGCACAACCTCATACTGGAGAATCCACGAATTACCGCTATAGCAATAGCAGACATCATGGGGATTTCCCGTGAACGTGTTTGTGTCATTATCCATGAACATTTGGACATGAGAAAGCTATCTGCAAAGTGGGTCCCCAAATGTTTGACAACAGATCAGAGAAGCATGCGAGTGAAAACCTCCCGGTCAATTTGTCAGCGATTCCAAACTGATGAGAACTTCGTGGATCGACAGGTCACTATGGATGAGACCTGGATTTATTTGTATGACCCTGAAAACAAGGAGCAGTGAAGAGTAGAGGCACAGTGGTTCTCCTCGTCCAAAGAAGTTCAGGGTGCAAAAATCAGCCACTAAGGTGATGGTGTTTGTGTTCTGGGATAAGGAGGGCATGCTGCTAGTGGACTACCTTCAAAAGGGTTCCACCATCAATGCAAGGTATTACATTGAACTTTTGGGCCAATTGAAGGCAGCTCTGAAGGCCTAAAGGTGCAGCAAGCTGTCCAAAGGAATCTCGTTCCTGCAAGACAACTCCTCCGCTCACACTGCCCAAGTGGCCACGGCAAAACTGGCAGAGCTGGTGAATATCATCTGTTTCCAAACCTGAAGAAACACCTCAAGGGTACCGAATTTCACACCATTTCTGATGCCATGGCTGCTACGGATGCCTGGTTTGAAGCACAACTGAAATCCTTTTTTTTGCTAGGCTTACAGAACTTGGAATACCGAAGTAAGGAGTGCGATGTCATCAGTGGAGAGTATGTGGCATAAATGTAAAGTTTCATCATCCGATCTCGTTTCTTTCTGGGTAAAACCAAAGACTTATCAGCAGCCCCTCATATAATACCTGAAAACGTTTGGTGCTGTTGTTACAAATTTGTGGCTAGTATCTCTGAGCTGCAGCCTGTGTTAGTCCCGGTACCAATAATACCTGTATTTGTCCTTTATTTCAATAGCCCTAATTTTCACAGATTTCTTGAGTTTCATGTCCTTTTTTGTTTTTGCAGATTTTCTTGGGATAGTGAAAGAGTTTTGTTTTATTCTCGGAAGTCCAAATCAAGGGTACTGAAAAGGCAGCGTAAGTGCGGGCTGTTTACAGTCAATACAGTGTGATGTTAATACACGGCGCGCGGCTCGCTCCAGGCTGCTGCCATGCAGCGATGGTAATTTGCACACTATTAAGAAGGGTTTATTTATCTATAAACATTTACTAATATAAGGGTTTATTTTGTTGTTTTTTATTGTATTCTGATGACTATACAAATATGGCTGTGCTCCCGTCATGAGACCACATCTGAAGCGTCGGGAGGATTTCCCAGCGTATCATTGTATAGGTCGCCCATAATCTCCCAATTATTTATTTATTTATTTTTTTAATTTCTGTATTTTTTTTTCCTGTGAAATAGCGAACAGCATGGCAAACAACACTATCGCAGAAAGGTATAAAGGCTATGTCGCTACAACACCGTGAATGGGTTCATATTGGGACCCACACAGTTTGCCCATAAACAACCGTCACCAAAAAAATCCAATCGATTTTAGGGATTTTTTTTGAAACTTTTACAACATTTAGGTCTCACTGTAAGTAAGTCACTAACATTCCGCTGCCATGAAGCAGCAACCAAGCGCGATTTTTGGAAATGTGGCGCGGCGAGTAGCACCTGCTTAAGGTTTTGACTTATTAGCTAGGAGTGTTGCTGAACAAAGGCTGTAAACATGATGTGAGCAGAAACAGAATTCAGAGTTTTGGGTCTTTTGCCAAAGAAGCTTCGATTTGTCAGATGTTCTGGACTGAGTCCTGCTGGCCATAGGTGGCGCCGTTCAGCTTGGCCCTAGATACTCCTAATCTGCAGTACCAGGCTCTGCTATATTGGTAAAATTGGTAGTGCAGTAGAAGGAATGTTGATCATTTTTAGACCCCCCCCCCCCTTCTTCTGCTGGTTATAGGGGTCATGGAGTCAAACTGTTAAAGCCTAAAGCCGTATACTCCCAATCTGCAGTACCAGGCTCTGCTATATTGGTAAAACTGTAGTGCAGTAAAAGGAATATGTTGATAATTTTTAGACCCCTTTCCATCTGCTGGTTATAGGGGTCACTGAGTCAAATTGTTTAAGCCTAAAGCCATATACTCCCAATAGTAGTCCAGTAGTCCAGGCTCCTCAACATTGGTAAAAATGTAGTGAAGTAGAACAGATGTGTTGATAATTTTTAGAGCTTCTTCCTTCTGCTGGTTATAGGGGTCATGGAGTCAATCTTTTATAGCCTGAAGCCATATACTCCCAATCTGCAGTACCAGTCTCCGCTACAAAAATGTAGTGCAGTAGAAGGAATATGTTGATAATTTTTAGACACACCCTCCCCCCCTTCTTCTGCTGGTTATAGGGGTCATGGAGTCAAACTGTTAAAACCTAAAGCCATATACTCCCAATCTGCAGTACCAGGCTCTACTACATTGGTAAAAATGTAGTGCAGTAGAAGGGATGTGTTGATAATTTTTAGAAACCCCCCCCCCCCTCCTTCTGCTGGATATAGGGCTCAGGCTGTTAAAGCCTAAACATTTTATTTTTTTTATTTTACACTAATCAGTGGGATATGTATCCCAGGGCCTTTAGAATATTTAGGTCTGTGGTCTCCCACTACAAGTCCCAGCAAAACTTGGCAGCTTCTCTTGGAGAACGCAGACTTGAAACCTCTGCAGTCAAAAGTCTGGGATAACCATGTTCGATTTCGACGTGACACCGGCAGGTTGTCTGGTTTGCGTCTCACTAATGCAGGGTCCGGTTCCAGTGTTTGTTTTTTGGTTCGCAGGTAATTCTTCACACATCCTTAATCTTCACAACTAGAACATAAGCGATAACTGTCACCCGGGCAAAACAAGAGCCTGGATATCTGCAATAATGAGCCCCGAGTACTAATGAATGGCATCTTTTGTCTGTGTCTCCTCCACACAGGGACAGCAAAGAACCTGCAGAGTCAGTTTAGCAAGCTGGCGGGTGCTGCACCTGATGCTGGGAATCAGGGCCCATCAAGTTTCTTGTTTAACTGGGAAGAGCAGAACACAGGCAAGATCTGTTTTCATGGTCACCGCCTGGAGGGAATTGCGCAAGAAGGCAAGAAACTGGTCTGCAGCCTGAAGAAGAATTACTGGTTAAACACTGTGAAAAAATGCAGAAGCAGGTAAGACGTTCACAGAGCCAATACCTAGCAATTGTCATGAGCGTCACATTGCCCGGAGCAGAAAGAACGTGAGGGCAGTTCATTGGCACTGGTACCCAGGGGAAGAATATATGACTGTATAAAGGGCAGAAACATGTCATTCTGGGAATAGTCCTATAACCTTCAAATCTAATGCTATCCACTTTGTGACCCCACAGATGCTGAGATCGGTGCTCCGAAACCCAAAGAATACTGTATAACCCCATCCTGAAAGGAATGGATGCTCATACAGGCACGTGCATGCTCGGCCTCCACCCTCCTCATGGTCTATAGGACTGCCGGAAAAGCAGACTGCTGTACTCTTCATTTTCAGTGAATGGGGTGGAGGCCGTGCATGCTCATCTCCGCTCCTTTCAGGCCGGGGCTGCAGAGGTCCAATCTCTGGAACCTTGCGGGTCCAAGCAATCGTACCCCCACCAATAAACAAGTTATCCCATATACTGTGGAAAATTAATAACTTCCCTTCTTTGGAATAATCCTTTAAGGGCTTTCTAAGAGTGTCGTTTCCAGAAAGTGGGAAAAAAGATTTTTTTTTTTTTTATTTTGGCCTCTGTTTAAAGGACCTTGAGAATCCATAGTTCTTATTATAGTGAATATTAAGGCTTAAAGAGGTTGTTCACTACTTGGATATTGATGGCCATTAATGTCAGATCGGTGGAGATCAGACACCCGAAACGTCAGGGGGCGGACATACCGCTGGTGCACAGAATAAAAATGAGAAACTAAGAGGCCCAAACAACTACAGCAGGAACATGAAGAGATGAGGCAGAGGCTTTAGTAGGTTCTTTAGCGAATATGACCGGTTGTTGGATGACTCAGTGATATGTTAGCATTACTTGGATGTCTACCCCTGGAGGGAATGGACCCCCCTCCCCTTTCCCTTCTCGCCTAGGCTGCTCCCCCCCCCCCCCCACTTTTTTTTTTCTCCTCCATTGCTCTCTTTTACTCTTCTTCCCCCCTTTCTCCCCCTCTGCCCCTCTTATCTCCTTTCTTGCTCCCACTCTCTAGCCCTTCTTAGGGGCTGTGGGAGGTAGTTTCCCTGTTGGTGTGCTCACCATCTTTTTTTTCACCTTCTCTCCTAATATTTCTAAAATGTACAGGCCTATATGCTAGGGGGGAAAGAATATTACTTGGAATTGTATCTGTATATGGAGTCTGACAACCCCCATAGTCATGTTTATCGGGGTCAAGTTTACCAGATTTTTGTACTGTTTGGGTTTGTTTATAAGTAAAGAATTAAAAAAAAAAAAAAAAAAAAAAAAAAGCGGCAGAGGGTTCGATCTGGCGTCAGGAGCAGATCTGCTCCCCTATGCAAATGGTGCTGTCGCCGGCGCCTGCTACTACTGTTTGTACCGCCCTGCGTCATACCCACAGATCAGCGGTTTGCTGCAGCAGGTGGATGTACACATAGCACAGCACTGGAACATCACAGCGCCATATACTGTGTGGTGGCCGCTCTTGGGTACTGCAGCTCTGCTCTTGTTCACTTCATAAAAGGGAAAAATGGAGTTTGATATGGCCATGCATTGTATGAAAAACATGAAAGGTGCACCCATAGAGTATATCTAAATTTTTATTTTAATCACAAAAATACAGATAGGGGCACTGTCATAAGAGGTGAGTTGATAAAACACAACAGTGGCTTGGAAATATAGAAGAGTCAGAGGTATCCCATACTAGGACCTCAACAGCATATAATAAATGTAGGACAGTCCCAAAGTTACATAGGTAATAGATCACACAGGGATTTAATTGTGAAAGAAGCCCTAAAAAGCATGTATTACAACAAGATTCCATACCCTGTGACATAGTGGGACAAACGCTTACCCATAATAAAGTGCCAGTGCAGATGCTGTATCAAGGGTCCTGTAGAAAGAAGGGGAAGCCCCGACGCGTTTCGCAAGAGTGCTTCCTCGGGGGGCAGTGTGACCCTGCATAGTGATCCCCATTATATATAGCGTATGCAGGGTCACACCTATGTGTTACACCTCGTGGCTCTCCTGTGGCAAGGAATGAGACAGTCTCCTTGCCTGCCACGAGTGCTCCCGCTCAGCAGCGCCGAAGGTCTGCCAGACTGCGCAGAGTGCAGGAGAAACCTCCTCAGAGAGGCAGCACAAGGGTGACACCTAGTGGTACTCCTGTTGCAAGAAATGAGGCGGTCTCCCATTCCTTTCCTGCCGCAGCTCCTCCTGCTCAGCAGCCTCGAAGGTCTGTGAGGTTGCGCAATGTGCAGAGGTTTGCTGCTCAGGGAAGCAGTGAGACTCCCGTTATCTCTACACATTGTGAGACCGAGGATCCCGCCTCTATTTCCCAGAGGCAGGAGGGTGAGCATGTGCTATGCTTGGTGGATCCTGATTCGCCCACTGACGTCACACGGCTTGATGACAAGGCTGGTGACGTGGTGAATCCTGACTGGCCAGGCTGGGATGTCGTGGACCCTGATTGGGTCAAGTCCGTCATCTCCGCCTCGCGCCCGCCCTTGGCTGGAGCTACACCTCCTTAAAAGCTCCTCCAGCCATCATGGCGGCGCGCGACCGTCCTTCTATGTTTGGATGTCTGGCAGCGTGCTGCCACGCCACTGCTCAGGCATTATCTTCCTCTGTGGGCTTGGCCCTTGCTGCTTAGGCAGCACCTGGTTTGCAGGCCGTGTCCCTGCCTTGCTGCTCCGGCAGTAGCTCCTTCTACAGGCCGTGTTCCTGTCCCAGGTGAGCTCCTCGAGTCTCCACTGGACTCACCTGGTTATTGAAAGCACACGTGCGTGGGCACCTCTGTGCTACCCTCGTGCCATATTCTCGTGACTTCCACTGGCACACGTGCGTGGGCACCTCTGTGCTTCCCCGTGCAACAGGTACACCGAGCCGTGTGATCCCTGCCATACAACCCACACGGGTTAGGGCAGACCGGTGTACATAGATCGTCTGTGACATTCCAGACGATCGCTAGCAGCAACCCGCTCACTCTTCACCCACCATAGCAGCGGTCCCTTACACCGCACAGTGGACCTTGACCGGCGAAAGCTGTCCATTCCCCATCTTGGCACGCTTCCCCGGGTCCCCCTCGTAACATTACGGTCGCGCCAAAGGTCTGGCTATGGCTGAAGAGCAGCAGCAGTTGCTGCGTTATGTGCAGCAGTTGGAATCACGTTTGGCAGCAGTGGAGCAGGCTTCCTCCGACAAGACTGCTCTGACGACAGTCGCCACCCAGGCGGCTACCCAGGCTGTGCTATTGGGCGGAAGGTCTCCTCGCCTTGCGCTTCCAGAGCGCTTTAGCGGGGACAGCTCCGAGTGCCGTGGGTTTATAAACCAAGTTACCACCTACTTAGAGCTGTCCGCGAATCTTTACGCTACCGAGAAGGCGAAGGTAGCCTTCGTCCAGTCCCTGCTCACAGGGAGAGCGCTGAAGTGGTCTACGCCGTTGTGGGAGCGCGGAGATCGGGTGGTGACTAACTTAGCATCTTATCTTGGGGCCATGAGAATGGTGTTCCTCGGGCCTCAAGTCACCCACGACTCCGCGCTGCGCCTCCTACGACTTCGGCAAGGGTCCGCTTCAGTCGGGGACTTTGCCGTACACTTTAGGACACTTGCCGCAGAGCTGGACTGGCCCGATAAGGTCCTTGTCCCTGTGTTCTGGGAGGGCCTGGCAGGGTTCGTCAAAGACGCACTGGCCACGCGTGAGGTGCCTGCTACTTTAGAGTCCTTGATTGTGGTTGCCTCTCGCATAGACATCCGCCAGGCGGAGCGGAGGCTCGAGGTCTCTTCAGCACCCACGTTCTCACGGCCTAAAAAGCGTCTGGCTCCCGTCTTCCACCAGACAGGTCTCCCAGCCAGCTCTGTAGGCGACTCCGTGGAGTCAATGGAGGTGTCCAAAGCGGTCTCCTCTACCCCAGGTTCTCGGTCTGGTGTCATCTGCTTTTCCTGTGGGCAGAGGGGACACATAGCTACCCGATGTCCCAAACCGTCGGGAAAAGACAGCGTCTAGTTTCCATCAGAGGGGGGTTCCTAGACGCTGCTTCTCCCTCTAGGTTGACTATCAGCGCCCAGTTGCAGTTTGGCACTACTCTCTTCTCTGCTCTGGCCTGCCTGGACTCAGGCGCTGATGGCAATTTCATTTCGACCTCCCTGGCAACCCGATACTCAGTTCCCCTGGTTCTCTTGCCCAAGCCACTCAGGGTTCGGGTAGTCAACGGGTCCCTACTAGTCGATCCCATCACCCAGATCACCATCCCTCTCAGGATGGAAGTATCACCAGGACACCATGAGCAGGTGTCCTTCCTGGTGCTTCCAGGGGGGGACGGATGAGATCCTACTGGGCCTCCCCTGGTTGAGACAGCATGCTCCTATACTCAACTGGGCAACAGGGGAGATCTCATCATGGGCAGGATCCTGTAGTGAGCACCTCGTGACTACCGAACCACCCGCTACCATTAGGTCGGTTGGGTCCTCAGGGAATACAGGGGAGCCAGGTTTACCGACACCTTATGAGGCCTACAGGGACGTCTTCTCCAAGAGGGCCGCAGATACCCTTCCTCCCCACCGGCCATACGATTGCCGAATAGACCTGAAGCCAGGCTCCGAGCCCCCTAGGGGCAGAGTGTATCCCCTCTCTGCTCCAGAGACGGAGGCTATGTCCAAATATATTCAGGACAGCCTGGCAAAAGGGTTCATTCGCAAGTCTATTTCACCGGCCGGTGCGGGGTTCTTCTTCGTGCAAAAGAAGGAAGGGGATCTACGCCCCTGTATCGATTACAGGGGATTAAATGCAATCACGATCAAAAACAAATACCCTTTGCCCCTCATTACGGAGTTATTTGATCGATTCCGCGGGGCAAAGATCTTCACGAAGCTGGATCTACGCGGGGCGTATAATCTAGTGCGAGTCCGAGAGGGCGATGAGTGGAAGACCGCCTTCAACACCAGGGACGGTCACTACGAGTATCTCGTAATGCCCTTCGGACTCTGCAATGCCCCCGCCGTATTTCAAGACTTTGTGAATGATGTTTTCCGGGATTTGTATCTTTCCGTGGTTGCATACCTGGATGATATCCTTATCTTCTCCCCCGATCTTGCCACCCATCGGAGGGATGTCATCCGAGTACTTAAGAGGCTCCGCACTCATTCGTTATATGCTAAGCTAGAAAAGTGCGTTTTTGAACGTGAATCCTTGCCGTTCCTGGGGTATATCGTGTCCAGTCAAGGGTTAGCAATGGATCCGGGGAAGTTGGAGACAGTGATGAAATGGCCTGAGCCCCGCTCGCTGAAAGCGATCCAGCGATTCTTGGGGTTTATCAATTATTATCGCCAGTTCATTCCCAACTTCTCGACGGTGGCAGCACCCATCATTGCCCTTACCCGCAAGGGCGCTAATCCCAAAGCATGGACACGGGGAAACGGTAGAGGCATTTCACACTCTCAAAACTTACTTCTCCAGAGCTCCCATCCTTCATCGTCCAGACATCTCCAAACCCTTTCTACTAGAGGTAGACGCCTCTTCGGTCGGTGCTGGTGCAGTCCTGTACCAGAAAGACGAACGAGGAAGGAAGCATCCATGTTTCTTTTTCTCCAAAACCTTTTCTCCGGCCGAGAGGAACTACTCCATAGGGGATAGGGAGTTACTGGCGATGAAACTAGCATTCCAGGAATGGCGGCATCTCCTGGAGGGTGCGAAGCATCCATTTGAAGTATTTTCCGACCATAAAAATCTCACATACCTCCAGACAGCACAACGCCTGAACCCAAGGCAGGCCCGTTGGTCCTTGTTCTTCTCCCGGTTCCGCTTTATTATCCGCCACCTGGCCGGTGAGAAGAACGTACGGGCCGATGCCTTGTCACGTTGTATGGTTGTGTTGGAGGAGGACGAGGAGGAGCCTCGTCTTATACTACCCCCGGACAGCTTGAGGATGGTCACTCCCACTTCTTTGGACCAGGTGCCACCTGGCAAGACCCTCGTTCCCCCTGAACTACGGAATGAGGTGCTATCGTGGGCCCATGCCTCCAAGGTCGGGGGTCACTTTGGGGTCAAAAGGACCAGAGACCTTGTGACTAGGCACTATTGGTGGCCGAGACTACCCCAGGACATACAGGAGTATGTGGGAGCCTGTATGTCGTGTGCACGGAATAAGCCGTCCCGGCAGAGACCGGCAGGTCTTCTTCACCCACTGCCAGTGCCGGATCGTCCCTGGGAAGTGGTGGGAATGGACTTCCTGGGAGATCTGCCCAAGTCAGCAGGTCACAAGGTCGTATGGGTCATCACGGATCACTTCTCTAAAATGGTCCACTTGGTGCCTCTCCCACGACTCCCGACGTCACGTGCTCTCGCCACCTTATTCATTAGGCATGTATTTAGGCTGCATGGCATGCCTGACAAGGTGGTGAGCGACCGGGGTCCCCAGTTCGCGTCTCGCTTCTGGAGAGAGCTCTGTAAGCTCCTGCAGATAGAGCTGAACATCTCCTCCGCATACCATCCCGAAACCAATGGACTGGTAGAGAGGACCAATCAGACCTTGGTAACTTACCTCCGCCATTTTATCTCCGCGCACCACGACAACTGGGCTAACCTCCTTCCTTGGGCCGAATTTGCCATTAATAATTCGGTCCATGAATCCTCTGGTCAGACTCCGTTCCTGCTCAATAACTGACAACATCCCAGAATCCCGGTTCCTATGCCCATAACGTCACCCGATCCTAGAGTGGAGGATTGGGCGACCGAGGCCCGGGAGATCTGGGATAACACCCAAGAGGCCCTTAAGAGGGCTAAAGACCGGATGGTGACAACGGCTGATGAGCGCCGCCGCCCTGCACCATCCTTCGCCCCTGGTGACCTAGTGTGGCTGTCCTCTAAGAATGTTAACCTACGGGTACAGGCAGCCAAGTTCGCCCCTAGGTACCTGGGTCCGTTTAAAGTGTTGGAGCAGGTGAACCCGGTGGCATACCGACTCCAGCTTCCTCCACGCTGGGCTATAGCCAACACCTTTCACGTGTCCCTCCTGAAACCCGTACGACTTAATAAGTTCTCGGGGTCCCTGACGCCTCAAACTGACCCCCTGCCCGACGACGCTGAGGTGGCGAAGCTTGTGGAGACAAAAGTTATACGGGGCAGGAGGTACTACCTTGTGGAGTGGGTCGGCCGTGGTCCGGAGCATAGATCCTGGGAATTGGAGGATCATATCCACGCCCCGGGTTTGATAGCGGCCTTCGAGCATGGGCAGGGGGGGGGCCTAGACGGGGGGGTAATGTTACACCTCGTGGCTCTCCTGTGGCAAGGAATGAGACAGTCTCCTTGCCTGCCACGAGTGCTCCCACTCAGCAGCGCCGAAGGTCTGCCAGACTGCGCAGAGTGCAGGAGAAACCTCCTCAGAGAGGCAGCACAAGGGTGACACCTAGTGGTACTCCTGTTGCAAGAAATGAGGCGGTCTCCCATTCCTTTCCTGCCGCAGCTCCTCCTGCTCAGCAGCCTCGAAGGTCTGTGAGGTTGCGCAATGTGCAGAGGCTTGCTGCTCAGGGAAGCAGTGAGACCTTCCGTTATCTCTACACATTGTGAGACCGAGGACCCCGCCTCTATTTCCCAGAGGCAGGAGGGTGAGCATGTGCTATGCTTGGTGGATCCTGATTTGCCCACTGACGTCACACGGCTTGATGACAAGGCTGGTGACGTGGTGAATCCTGACTGGCCAGGCTGGGATGTCGTGGACCCTGATTGGGTCAAGTCCGTCATCTCCGCCTCGCGCCCGCCCTTGGCTGGAGCTACACCTTTTTAAAAGCTCCTCCAGCCATCATGGCGGCGCGCGACCGTCCTTCTATGTTTGGATGTCTGGCAGCGTGCTGCCACGCCACTGCTCAGGCATTATCTTCCTCTGTGGGCTTGGCCCTTGCTGCTTAGGCAGCACCTGGTTTGCAGGCCGTGTCCCTGCCTTGCTGCTCCGGCAGTAGCTCCTTCTACAGGCCGTGTTCCTGTCCCAGGTGAGTTCCTCGAGTCTCCACTGGACTCACCTGGTTATTGAAAGCACACGTGCGTGGGCACCTCTGTGCTACCCTCGTGCCATATTCTCGTGACTTCCACTGGCACACGTGCGTGGGCACCTCTGTGCTTCCCCGTGCAACAGGTACACCGAGCCGTGTGATCCCTGCCATACAACCCACACGGGTTAGGGCAGACCGGTGTACATAGATCGTCTGTGACATTCCAGACGATCGCTAGCAGCAACCCGCTCACTCTTCACCCACCATAGCAGCGGTCCCTTACACCGCACAGTGGACCTTGACCGGCGAAAGCTGTCCATTCCCCATCTTGGCACGCTTCCCCGGGTCCCCCTCGTAACACCTATGTAACAATTAAATCCCTGTGTGATCTATTACCTATGTAACTTTGGAACTGCCCTACATTTATTATATGCTGTTGAGGTCCTAGTATGGGATACCTCTGACTCTTCTATATTTCCAAGCCACTGTTGTGTTTTATCAACTCACCTCCTATGACAGTGCCCCTATCTGTATTTTTGTGATTTAAAATACAAATTTATATATACTCTATGGTTGCACCTTTCATGTTTTTCTTACTATGTATGGCCATATTAAACTCAGTTTTCTTTGTCGCTCCTAATTGGGAGACCCAGACAATTGGGGTGTATAGCTACTGCCTCCGGAGGCCACACAAAGTATTACACTTAAAAGTGTAAAGCCCCTCCCCTTCTGCCTATACACCCCCCGTGGGATCACGGGCTCCTCAGTTGTTTTCATGCTTTGTGCGAAGGAGGTCAGACATCCACGCATAGCTCCACTGTTTAGTCAGCAGCAGCTGCTGACTATGTCGGATGGAAGAAAAGAGGGCCATACTAGGGCCCCCAGCATGCTCCCTTCTCACCCCACTTTTGTCGGCGGTGTTTGTTAAGGTTGAGGTACCCATTGCGGGTACGGAGGCTGGAGCCCACATGCTGCATCCTTCCCCATCCCCCTTAGGGCTCTGGGTGAAGTGGGATTTTACCGGTCTCCAGGCACTGAGACCGTGCTCCATCCACAGCCCCTGGGGAATCTGCTGGATATGGAGCTGAGTATCGTCAGGGACAGGGCCCTGCTACGTCAAGGTACTCTGTGTCCCCGTACAGACCGCGCGCAGACACACTGCAGCATTGCTGGGTGTGTTAGTGCGCCGGGGACAACAGCGCTGCGCGCTTGTGCCATACTAACTACAGTGTGCTGAGGGAGTCAATGTATTGGGAACTGCCGCGCCGGCCGCTGCTGTCAGTTTTACACTGCGGCGCGGCTGGGACTTGTGGTGCGCCGGGAACTTCCGCGCTGGCCGTGCATATATGACGGCCGCGCTTATTACTCGAGTCCCCGGCTTTTGCGGCCTAGTTTCGTTTCGTTCCCGCCCCCAGGCCTGCCAGTCAGGGGAAGGGCGGGACGCTGTACAGAACGTCAGCGCCGAGGGCTGGAGTCTACTTTACATACTCCAGCCCTCACACTGGGCACAGTGGGACGCCAGTTTCCCGCACTTTGTCTGAGGCACGCCCACGGTCCGCCCCTCTTCACAGAACGCCGGCAGCCATTCCTGTGTCCAGTCTGAGCTGGAGAGGGGAGACAAGTTCTGGGAGACCCAGACACGGGATTCTGGCGACCACACACCCGCTTTTGAGCGGGCGGTAAGCGGCACCTCTGGTGCTGACCCCACTAGTGCCGAAGTGTACATTTGTATTTTTATGCTTGCATGCTATACATTGCACTGTACGGTCGCTGGTGATTCTTGGCTATATACCCTCCTAGATTGCTCAGAGGAGACAACAGCATGTCGTCCGCAAAAAGCAAGGGTGCCAAAGCACAGGCTTTCTATGCTGCTTGTACCGCATGTGTGGCTACTCTACCGGCAGGTTCCACTGACCCCCATTGTGTGCAGTGCTCTGCCCCTGTGGCACTTGCTCGGCCGGGGCCTCTGCTAGAGGTGACCCAGGGAGAACCACCTGTGAATACTGTCCAGGTGACGGGGACGGAGTTTGCAGTTTTTGCTGATAGATTGTCTGTGACTATGACTAAAATTCTAGAAACTTTGCAGTCTAGACCAGTAACTCAGACCATGGGCACTGTTGAATCATTGCTCCCTGGTCCCCCTCAGTTGGAACAGCTCCGGGCTCCGGGGGTGTCCCATGCATCCCAGGGTGAAGGCTCTGACACGGACGACAGTCCCAGAAAGCCTAAGCGAGCTCGCTATGAGCGGCCCTCGACTTCATCACACTGGTCAGGGTCCCAGCAGGAGGACTCTCTGTATGATGAGGCGGAGGTAGCTGATCAGGATTCTGATCCTGAGACCGCTCTCAATTTGGATACACCTGATGGTGACGCCATAGTGAATGATCTTATAGCGTCCATCAATAGAATGTTGGATATTTCTCCCCCAGCTCCTCCGGTGGAGGAGTCAGCTTCACAGCAGGAGAAATTCCATTTCAGGTATCCCAAGCGTAAATTAAGTACTTTTCTGGACCACTCTGACTTTAGAGAGGCAGTCCAGAAACACCACGCTTATCCAGATAAGCGTTTCTCCAAACGGCTTAAGGATACACGTTATCCCTTTCCCCCTGACGTGGTCAAAGGCTGGACCCAGTGTCCCAAGGTGGATCCTCCAATCTCCAGGCTTGCGGCTAGATCCATAGTTGCAGTGGAGGATGGGGCTGCACTTAAAGATGCCACTGACAGACAGATGGAGCTCTGGTTGAAATCCATCTATGAAGCTATCGGCGCGTCGTTTGCTCCAGCATTCGCAGCCGTATGGGCACTCCAAGCTATTTCAGCTGGTCTTACACAGATTGACACGGTCACACGTACATCTGTTCCGCAGGTGGCATCCTTAACCTCTCAAATGTCTGCATTTGCGTCTTACGCGATTAATGCTGTTCTGGACTCTACGAGCCGTACGGCAGTGGCGTCCGCCAACTCCGTGGTTTTACGCAGAGCCTTGTGGTTAAGGGAATGGAAGGCAGATTCTGCTTCCAAAAAGTGCTTAACCAGTTTGCCATTTTCTGCTGACCGACTGTTTGGTGAGCGTTTGGATGAAATCATTAAACAGTCCAAGGGTAAGGATTCATCCTTACCTCAGCCCAGACAAAACAAACCCCAACAGAGGAGGGGACAGTCGGGGTTTCGGTCCTTTCGGGGCTCGGGCAGGTCCCAATTCTCCTCGTCCAAAAGGACTCAAAAGGATCAGAGGAGCTCAGATTCTTGGCGGGCTCAGTCACGCCCAAAAAAGACAGCCGGAAGACCCGCTACCAAGGCGGCTTCCTCATGACTTTCGGCCTCCTCTCTCCGCATCCTCGGTCGGTGGCAGGCTCTCCCGCTTTGGCGACATTTGGCTGCCACAGGTCCAAGACCGTTGGGTGAGAGACATTCTGTCCCACGGGTACAGGATAGAGTTCAGTTCTCGTCCTCCAACTCGATTCTTCAGAACGTCTCCGCCTCCCGACCGAGCCGATGCTCTTCTGCAGGCGGTGTGCACTCTAAAGGCAGAAGTAGTGGTGATCCCTGTTCCTCTTCAGCAGCAAGGTCACGGTTTTTACTCCAATTTGTTTGTGGTACCAAAAAAGGACGGGTCTTTCCGTCCCGTTCTGGACCTAAAACTTCTCAACAAGCACGTGAAAACCAGACTGTTCCGGATGGAATCCCTCCGCTCCGTCATCGCCGCAATGTCTCAAGGAGATTTCCTAGCATCAATAGACATCAAGGATGCTTATCTCCACGTGCCGATTGCTCCAGAGCATCAGCGTTTTCTACGCTTCGTTATAGGAGACGAACACCTTCAGTTCGTAGCTCTGCCCTTCGGTCTGGCGACAGCCCCACGGGTCTTCACCAAGGTCATGGCAGCAGTAGTAGCAGTTCTGCACTCTCAGGGACACTCTGTGATCCCTTACTTAGACGATCTGCTTGTCAAGGCGCCCTCTCAAGAGGCATGCCAACACAGCCTGAACGTTGCGCTGGAGACTCTCCAGAGTTTCGGGTGGATCATCAACTTTTCAAAGTCAAATCTGACCCCGACCCAATCGCTAACATATCTTGGCATGGAGTTTCATACTCTCTCAGCGATAGTGAAGCTTCCGCTGGACAAACAGCGTTCACTACAGACAGGGGTGCAATCTCTCCTTCAAGGCCAGTCACACCCCTTGAGACGCCTCATGCACTTCCTAGGGAAGATGGTAGCAGCAATGGAGGCAGTCCCTTTCGCGCAGTTTCATCTGCGTCCACTACAATGGGACATTCTCCGCCAATGGGACGGGAAGTCGACGTCCCTCGACAGGAACGTCTCCCTTTCTCAGGCGGCCAAGGAATCTCTTCGGTGGTGGCTTCTTCCCACCTCATTGTCAAAAGGAAAGTCCTTCCTACCCCCATCCTGGGCGGTGGTCACGACAGACGCGAGTCTATCAGGGTGGGGAGCAGTTTTTCTCCACCACAGGGCTCAAGGTACGTGGACTCAGCAAGAGTCCACCCTTCAGATCAATGTTCTGGAAATCAGAGCAGTGTATCTTGCCCTACAAGCCTTCCAGCAGTGGCTGGAAGGCAAGCAGATCCGAATTCAGTCGGACAACTCCACAGCGGTGGCATACATCAACCACCAAGGAGGAACACGCAGTCGGCAAGCCTTCCAGGAAGTCCGGCGGATTCTGACGTGGGTGGAAGACACGGCATCCACCATATCCGCAGTTCACATCCCAGGCGTGGACAACTGGGAAGCAGACTTCCTCAGTCGCCAGGGTATGGACGCAGGGGAATGGTCTCTTCACCCGGACGTGTTTCAGGAGATCTGTCGCCGCTGGGGGATGCCGGACGTCGACCTAATGGCGTCCCGGCACAACAACAAGGTCCCGGCTTTCATGGCACGGTCTCACGATCACCGAGCTCTGGCGGCGGACGCCTTAGTTCAAGATTGGTCGCAGTTCCGGCTACCTTATGTGTTCCCACCTCTGGCACTGTTGCCCAGAGTGCTGCGCAAGATCAGGTCCGACTGCCGCCGCGCCATCCTCGTCGCTCCAGACTGGCCGAGGAGGTCGTGGTACCCGGATCTGTGGCACCTCACGGTAGGCCAACCGTGGGCACTACCAGACCGACCAGACTTGCTGTCTCAAGGGCCGTTTTTCCATCGGAATTCTGCGGCCCTGAACCTGACTGTGTGGCCATTGAGTCCTGGATCCTAGCGTATTCAGGATTATCTCAAGAGGTCATTGCCACCATGAGACAGGCTAGAAAACCAACCTCCGCCAAGATCTACCACAGGACGTGGAAGATATTCTTATCTTGGTGCTCTGCTCAGGGAGTTTCTCCCTGGCCATTTGCATTGCCTACTTTTCTTTCCTTCCTGCAATCCGGTTTGGAAAAAGGTTTGTCGCTCGGCTCCCTTAAAGGACAAGTCTCAGCGCTATCTGTATTTTTTCAGAAGCGCCTAGCACGACTTCCTCAGGTACGCACGTTCCTGCAAGGGGTTTGTCATATCGTCCCTCCTTACAAGCGGCCGTTAGATCCCTGGGATCTGAACAGGGTTCTAATTGCTCTCCAGAAGCCGCCTTTCGAGCCTATGAGGGATGTTTCCCTTTCTCGCCTTTCACAGAAAGTGGCTTTTCTAGTAGCGGTCACGTCTCTTCGGAGAGTGTCCGAGCTAGCAGCGCTGTCATGCAAATCTCCCTTCCTGGTGTTTCACCAGGACAAGGTGGTTCTGCGCCCGATTCCGGAGTTTCTCCCTAAGGTGGTATCCCCCTTTCATCTCAATCAGGATATCTCCTTACCTTCTTTGTGTCCTCATCCAGTTCATCAATGTGAAAAGGATTTGCATTTGTTGGATCTGGTGAGAGCACTCAGAATCTACATTTCCCGCACGGCGCCCCTGCGCCGCTCGGATGCACTCTTTGTCCTTGTCGCTGGTCAGCGTAAAGGGTCGCAAGCTTCCAAATCCACCCTGGCTCGGTGGATCAAGGAACCAATTCTTGAAGCCTACCGTTCTGCTGGGCTTCCGGTTCCCTCAGGGCTGAAGGCCCATTCTACCAGAGCCGTGGGTGCGTCCTGGGCATTACGGCACCAGGCTACGGCTCAGCAGGTGTGCCAGGCGGCTACCTGGTCGAGTCTGCACACTTTTACCAAGCATTATCAGGTGCATACCTACGCTTCGGCGGACGCCAGCTTAGGTAGACAAGTCCTTCAGGCGGCGGTTGCCCACCTGTAGGAAAGGGCTGTTTTACGGTCCTATCACGAGGTGTTATTTTACCCACCCAGGGACTGCTTTTGGACGTCCCAATTGTCTGGGTCTCCCAATTAGGAGCGACAAAGAAGAAGGGAATTTTGTTTACTTACCGTAAATTCCTTTTCTTCTAGCTCCAATTGGGAGACCCAGCACCCGCCCTGTTTTCTTAGGGATTTTTGTTTTTTCGGGTACACATGTTGTTCATGTTGAATGGTTTCAGTTCTCCGATGTTTCTTCGGATTGAATTTGTTTTTAAACCAGTTATTGGCTTTCCTCCTTCTTGCTTTTGCACTAAAACTGAGGAGCCCGTGATCCCACGGGGGGTGTATAGGCAGAAGGGGAGGGGCTTTACACTTTTAAGTGTAATACTTTGTGTGGCCTCCGGAGGCAGTAGCTATACACCCCAATTGTCTGGGTCTCCCAATTGGAGCTAGAAGAAAAGGAATTTACGGTAAGTAAACAAAATTCCCTTCTTTCCCTTTTATGCATCATTATATTGAGTGGCCATTTACATGCTACTAGAATTCCATCTGTTGCTTTTTTTCTCTTGTTCTTATTCACTTCAGTAGGAACTGAGCAGGAGCACTTAATAGCCCAAAATGCAGTGTATGGAGCCACACTCTTCTGCAGCGGAAGTGCCAACGCCACTAATTCACCTACTGATCCACTACTGGCCTTTTTGCTTCCACTTCCAGCGAGGAATGGCGCATGAATGCTGCACCTTTTGACTGTGCACTTATTCCCCAAGACTCCAGCAATCCTGTACTTCATTAATGGCCTGAACAGCAGTGACATGTTTGCAGATAGGATTGTTATCAGCAGACCCCTCTTATGTTACATTGGTCTCGGCGATTATCTAGTGACATGCACAACGTATCATTACCGGGAATGAGTCTGCTCGCTGCCATTGTCTCGATTTAATGCATCAATTCCCTAAGAAAATGAAGATATTCACACGTTGCTGCCGTTCTCAGGCTCCTGCGTGGGACGTTGGCTCTGCAGTGTAATCCAGACCAGCTTCTTTCTGGGGCATCGTTCTCTCCCTTCTTGACACGATACGCCCCTGTGTGTAGGTTACATTACAACATGAGCCCTATCTAAGAATGGCATTGAATTGCGGGATTAAATCGAGAATGTGGAGTCCTCGGTGCTGCACGGGGGGAGCCCGGACACTGTTACAAGGCTGCAGATTAATTTCCATCTTCAGGACAAGCCATGGATGATTTTTTTTTTTCTTTTTACAAAGGCAAAGTTTATACTGTGCAAACGGGTAACTAAGTTATGAAGAATAAACAAAAGCCTCAGCCTCCGATGGTCGCCAAGACAAATAAGGAAAATGAAAAAGTAGATCAGTATTCCAGATTTATTTTTTTTTGTCTGCTCCGTGTCATTTATGCTTGTATATAATATAAGGCTCCTTTTTTTCCCGCTAACAAAAGGTGTTGTGTTCAGGTTCAGCACTTGTTTTCATTTCCTGTCCTTCCAACAGACTTTTCACGCCTATTCCTGCTGGATTTGCAGGTAAGCTCAGTGTCAGGTGTATATGGATTATGGCGCCAGGAATCAGACCTGTGAGGGCGGCTTTATTCTGCATATCGAAGGAAGAACAAGGATGGGTTTTTGTTAATTGTTTGAGTGTCATTAGAAAGGATAGAAAATGCAATTCATAAATGTGTGGCGTCGTTACTGTCGCCCTTAGAGTAGTGCCATTTTTCTTTTTTTTTTAATTAATTGGCATTGGTTGAGGTTCACACAAGCATTTTGTCTTGTTTTGACTAAAGGCCGCTTTACACGCAACGATATCGCTAATGATATGTCGTCGCGGTCACGGAATTCGTTACACACATCCGGCCTAGTTAGCGACGTCGTTGCATGTGACACCTACGAGCGTCCGCTAACTATCAAAAATACTCACCTAATCGTTGATCGTTGACACGTCGTTCATTTCCCAAATATCGTTGCTGGTTCAGGACGCAGGTTGTTCGTCATTCCTGAGGCAGCACACATCGCTACGTGCGACACCCCGGGAACGACGAACAACAGCGTTCCTGCGTCCTCCGGCAACGAGGTGGGTGTGTCATTGCCCTCCGCTTCTATTGTTGGCCAGCTGTGTGACATCACTGTGGCGCCGCACGAACCTCCCCCTTAAAGAAGAGGTTGTTCGCCGGCCAAAGCGACTTCGTTAGGAAGGTAAGTACGTGTGACGCGTACCTGCGATATCGTGCGCCCCGGGCAGTGATTTGCCCGTGACGCACGAACAACTGGGGCAGGTGCTATCGCTAGCAATGTCGCAGCGTGTAAAGTGGCCTTAAAGAAACCTTACATTCTTCACCCTTATCCTCTTCCCAGTGCAAGGCCTAATTGTGCGTCCTACGCAAGGACTATGGAGCGCACGCAGAAACTGATCCCGCTCCTTACCTGGCTCGCCAGCTGTTTTTATACATCCAGCACTTCCCTCTAGTAACAGGAACCGGCGCAAGCTCCGATCGCTGCTGTTTGACCAAGCTTTTAAATGGTTGTATTCACAAGATACCAATGGGTTAACATGGCAGCCGGGTACCAACTTTGTATTCTCACAAACCTCATCTTGTAGCTGAGCTTCATGGGAGATCATCATTTTTGTTTCATGTTGCAAAGGTGAAACTTTTCTGTATGTAGAACAAGCGATTAAACAAGTCCCCTAGGGAGACTAAATTAAATAAGAAAAAGTAAAAAAAAAAATTAAAAAAAATAGAAAAACCTAAATAAATATATACAGGGTTTCTCCAAGAAGAAGCCCTAGCAGGAATTTTCAGCACTTTTGGCGTAAAACTTAAATATACAGTGCCTACAAGTAGTATTCAACCCCCTGCAGGTTTAGCAGGTTTACACATTCGGAATTAACTTGGCATTGTGACATTTGGACTGTAGATCAGCCTGGAAGTGTGAAATGCACTGCAGCAAAAAAGAATGTTATTTCTTTTTTTTTTTTTTTTTTTTTATTTTTTTTTAAATTGTGAAAAGTTTATTCAGAGGGTCATTTATTATTCAACCCCTCAAACCACCAGAATTCTGTTTGGTTCCCCTAAAGTATTAAGAAGTATTTCAGGCAGAAAGAACAATGAGCTTCACATGTTTGGATTAATTATCTCTTTTTCCAGCCTTTTCTGACTAATTAAGACCCTCCCCAAACTTGTGCACAGCACTCATACTTGGTCAACATGGGAAAGACAAAGGAGCATTCCAAGGCCATCAGAGACAAGATCATGGAGGGTCACAAGGCTGGCAAGGGGTACAAAACCCTTTCCAAGGAGTTGGGCCTACCTGTCTCCACTGTTGGGAGCATCATCCGGAAGTGGAAGGCTTATGAAACTACTGTTAGCCTTCCACGGCCTGGACAGCCTTTGAAAGTTTCCACCCGTGCCAAGGCCAGGCTTGTCCGAAGAGTCAAGGCTAACCCAAGGACAACAAGGAAGGAGCTCCGGGAAGATCTCATGGCAGTGGGGACATTGGTTTCAGTCAACACCATAAGTAACGTACTCCACCGCAATGGTCTCCGTTCCAGACGTTGGAGGACTCTGAGACAGACTGGTTCAAGGTTCTCTGGTCTGATGAGACCAAGATCGAGATCTTTGTTGCCAACCACACACGTGACGTTTGGAGACTGGATGGCACTGCATACGACCCCAAGAATACCATCCCTACAGTGAAGCATGGTGGTGGCAGCATCATGCTGTGGGGCTGTTTCTCAGCCAAGGGGCCTGGCCATCTGGTCCGCATCCATGGGAAGATGGATAGCACGGCCTACCTGGAGATTTTGGCCAAGAACCTCTGCTCCTCCATCAAGGATCTTAAGATGGGTCGTCATTTCATCTTCCAACAAGACAACGACCCAAAGCACACAGCCAAGAAAACCAAGGCCTGGTTCAAGAGGGAAAAAATCAAGGTGTTGCAGTGGCGTAGTCAGTCTCCTGACCTTAACCCAATTGAAAACTTGTGGAAGGAGCTCGAGATTAAAGTCCACATGAGACACCCAAAGAACCTAGATAACTTGGAGAAGATCTGCATGGAGGCGTGGGCCAAGATAACTACAGAGACCTGTGCCGGCCTGATCAGGTCTTATAAAAGACGATTATTAGCTGTAATTGCAAACAAGGGTTATTCCACAAAATATTAAACCTAGGGGTTGAATAATAATTGACCCACACTTTTATGTTGAAAATTTATTAAAATTTAACTGAGCAACATAACTTGTTGGTTTGTAAGATTTATGCATCTGTTAATAAATCCTGCTCTTGTTTGAAGTTTGCAGGCTCTAACTTATTTGCATCTTATCAAACCTGCTAAATCTGCAGGGGGTTGAATACTACTTGTAGGCACTGTAAGCCCTACCCCGAAAATAAGCCCTGGTTGCAGTTCAATAATGAAGTGTCCATGCAGATAAAATTAATGATACTGCAGGACATTTCATTATAGAAAGCGGACATCCCCAAAAGAAAGAAGACAGAAGACCCCGCGATCATACTCACCAGAGTCTGAACAGGAGGACCTGCAGTGGAACTCACACCAGCACACATCAGATTACATACCCACACACATCAGATTACACACACATCAGATTACATACCCACACACATCAGATTACACACACATCAGATTACACACCAGCACACATCAGATTGCGCACCCCCACACCTCAGATTGCGCACCCCCACACCTCAGATTGCGCATCCCCACCACCTCAGATGGCGCATCCCCACCACCTCAGATGGCGCACCCCCACACCTCAGATCGCACACACATAAGAGAATCTTGGGACGTGGTGAAACGCATTGAGGACCCGTCGGTGGAACGCATCAAGATAGTTGTTGCTGTAGTCGTACTGGGACGGGGGGTTGTCATCATGAGACTGTCACATGAAGCACATTGGGTAGTACAAACAAGATGGTGTCCATGTAACATATGTCCTGCCCAGATCTAGGACCCTCTGCTGGTTTGGGCACCCTGCTGAAGTTTTGATATTTGGATTTTTTGGTAAATGGTTGCCATCATAGCCTTGGCCATTTCTAGGGTTAGTCGTAGGCTGCATTAGGGTTAAATATTTTCCTCCGTTAATTTCCGTTTTCTGCCAGTTCATAAAGTTTCGCTGTTATTTTTATATTTTTCCTGTTTTGTTTTTTATTTTTTTTTTTTGTATATAGAACCTAATGGAACAATAGAAGAGAAATATGTAGCCCAATCCCAGGACTGTAATATTTGAGCTATGCGATGGGGCTGACGTGCCCATTCAGGTTTTTGACTTTTAGGAGCCTGTATCTGCTTATAAAATTTTGCTGAAGACTAGTCTGACCGGACAAGTTTAGACGACTGAGCCATAAAGTTTATCTCGGGACACGTTTTCTTCTACACTTGGTTACACAGCTCGTACTTTATAATGCAGAGCGTGCACTGGATAACTGGAAATGCAGCTTAGACCAGAACTTCTGGCCTGATGACCGAGGATCATTAGGATTTTCTGAAAAATTCATGACTTCATTTAAAAACAAAAGGAATTTATATGTGGCTGGCAGCAAAGTTAGAAAATATTGCATCATATGCAAATTCACTTCATGTCTTGCCCTTTGTGAAACCTGTCTCCAGTGTGCGGCTGGTCTAACAGGACCGTTCTTATTCTCAATCCATAGGCATTAGTATAGAGTTAAGGTGCTTTACACGCTGCGACATCACTAGCAATGTCGAGCGCGATAGCACCCGCCCCCGTCGTTGGTGCGACATTTGGTGCTCGCTGCCGTGGCGAACATTATCGCTACGGCAGCGTCACACGCACATACCTTGTCAGCGACGTCGCTGTGACCGCCGAACAGTCCCTCCCTGAAGGGGGAGGTGCGTTAGGCATTCGTAGCGACGTCACTGTGGCGTCACTAAGCAGCCGTCCAATAGAAGCGGAGGGGCGGAGATGAGCGAACGTAACATCCCACCCACCTTCTTCCTTTCGCATTGCTGGTGGATGCAGGTAGGAGATGTTCGTCGCTCCTGCGGTGTCACACGAAGCGATGTGTGATGCCGCAGGAAAGACGAACAACATCGCACCTGTGGCAGCAGCGATATTAAGGAAATGAGCGACGTGTCAACGGTCACTGTTTTTTAACGATTTTGCGATCGTTGATCGTCGCTCATTAGTGTCACACGCTGCGAAGTATGGGCACCTCAACATAAAAGTGGCATTAATATTTTGTAGATCCTCCTTTTGCAAAAATAACAGCCTCTAGTTGCTCCCTGTAGCTTTTAATGAGTTCCTGGATCCTGGATGAAGGTATATTTGACCATTCCTGTTTACAAAACAATTCCAGTTCAGTTAAGTTTGATGATCGCCGAGCATGGACAGCACGCTTCAAATCATCCCACAGATTTTCAATGATATTCAGGTCTGGGGACTGGGATGGCCATTCCAGAACATTGTAAATGTTCCCCTGCGTAACTTCAACTTCGTCACTTCGTCACTAATTCTTGCACATTATTGTCAAGAATCTGCTGATACTGAGTTGAATCCATGCGACCCTCGACTTTAACAAGATTCCTGGTGCTGGCATTGGCCACACAGCCCCAAAGCATGATGGAATCTCCACCAAATTTTACTGTGGGTAGCAAGTGCTTTTCTTGGAATGCCGTGTTTGCCTCCATGCATAATGCCGTGTTTGCCTCCATGCATAACGCCTTTTTGTATGACAACTGAATCTTTGTTTCATCAGTCCACAGGAGCTTCTTCCAAAATGTAACTGGCTTGTCCAAATGTGCTTTTGCATACCTCAGGCGACTCTGTTTGTGGCATGCTTGCAGAAACTGCTTCTTTTGCATCACTCTCCCATACAGCTTCTCCTTGTGCAACGTGCGCTGTATTGTTGACCGATGCACATTGATACCATCTGCAGCAAGATGAAGCTGCAGGTCTCTGGAGGTGATCTGTGGATTGTCCTTGACTGTTCTCACCATTCTTCTTCTCTGCCTTTCTGATATTTTTCTTGGCCTGACACTTCTGGGCTTAACAAGAACTGTACCTGTGTTCTTCCATTTCCTTACTATGTTCCTCACAGTGGAAACTGACAGTTTAAATCTCTGAGACAACTTTTTGTATCCTTCCCCTGAACAACTATGTTGAATAATCTTTGTTTTCAGATCATTTGAGAGTTGTTTTGAGAAGCCCATGATGCAACTCTTCATAGGAGATTCAAATAGGAGAACAACTTGCAAGTGGCCACCTTAAATACCTTTTCTCATGATTGGATACACCTGCCTATGAAGTTCAAAGCTCAATGAGGTTACAAAACCAATTTAGTGCTTTAGTAAGTCAGTAAAAAGTAGTTAGGAGTGTTCAAATCAAGAAATTGATAAGGGTGCCCATACTTTTGCACCGGTCAAATTTTGTTTAAATGCGGATTGCACATTTTCTGTTAGTACAATAAACCTCATTTCAATCCAGAAATATTTCTCAGTCCATCAGTTATTAGATATATGAAACTGAAATAGCTGTTGCAAAAACCCAAATTGTTATAAAGAAAAAAGGTTAACATTAATAGGGGTGCCCAAACTTTTTCATATGACTGTAACTGCTGTTAACAAAATAGAATGTGTTAACAAAAATGTATTCTGCACACAAAAACCACAAAACAAATAGATAGAAATGTAATTATTAAAAGGCAAAAACTAAGCTAATAGAAGCATTTCCCAACATATATTTCAACACCACAGATATTCCACACAGATTTAACTAAATTGGCCAAGTAATGTGCTCCGTCTGTCTCTTTCCCCATCTGTCTGTCTCTCTTTCCCTGTCTGTCTCTTTCCAGGTCTGCCTCTTTCCTCGCCTGCCTGTCTTTCTGTCTGTCTCTATCTCTTTGTTTCTTTCCAGGTCTGCCTCTTTCCAGGTCTGTCTCTTTCCCCGTCTGTCTCCCCGCCTCTTTGTCTGTCTCTTTCCCTGTCTGCCTGTCTTTGTCTCTCTTTCTCTGTCTTTCTCAGTCTGTCTCTATCAAGGTCTCTGTCTTTCCCAATCTATCTTTGTCTGTTTCTCTGGCTGTCTCCTCATTCCCTGTCTGCCTGTCTCTGTCTGCATGTCTGTGTGTCTCTTTCCCCCGTCTGTCTCTTTCCCCCGTCTGTCTCTTTCCCCTGTCTATCTCCCCACCGACATATAAGCTTCTTATACTATGAATGTCTTTTCTTTATCGTTCCTTATGGGAGACCCAAACCATGGGTGTATAGCTTCTGCCTCCGGAGGACACACAAAGTACTACACTCAAATGTGTAGCTCCTCCCTCCGGGCTATATACACCCCCTGGATGACAATCTACCCAGTTCAATGCTTTGTGTTTCAGGAGGTACACACACTTGCATTCTCTGATATTTTTTTATTTTAATTTTAAAGATTTGGAAGAAAAGCGGGTCCAGTCCGGACTCCCGGCATGTCCCTTCACACCCCACTCTGTCGGGTGCTGTTAAGGTTGACTTTATAAGGCTGGAGCCTTCACATGCCGCGCTCCTTCACACCCTCTGTCGAGGCTCTGTTTGAAGTGGGAGCCTCCACGGTCCTCTCTGCTTGCAGAAGGCCGGTCTCCATCCGCAGCCCTGTCTGGTTCCTGCTGGAAGGAGCATTTCCCCCCTCTCCAGGGACATGGCCCTGCGTCTCAAAAAGCTAAGTATTGAGACGTTTTTCAGGGGTCCCGGGTACTTTTATTAGGGGGACAGTATGTGTTTTAGCGTTACTGTAAATTCCGGCCGGTTCTGGGGGTTTCCCCTGAGAACCGCGCCGAAGGTGCCTGCTCGTCGGCCGCATTTTAAAATCTAGGCCCCGGCTTCAGTTTGGGCCTAGTTTCGGTTTTGGCTTCTCTGCATGTTTTGCATACAGCGCCGCCCACCGCCCGACCAGCAGAGGGGAGGGCACTCCTCTCTGGGGAGATGTTCCCTCCCCTGTATTTCTTCCTGTATCTCTCTGCCCTCCGTTTTTCCCGCTCGTGGGCTTATACACGCCCCCTCTCTTTCTCCCAGCGCCATTTTCTCAGCGTTCTTTCACTGGAGGGCGCTGGATGCTGCAGCTGCATACTGTTAGGAAGGCTGACGCTTCATAGGAGAGCGGTGGAATCCGGAGGGCACACAGAGAGCACGGGCTGGTAAGCCACAACCTCTGGTTGTGCACTTTTATTACACTCTCAGGCATTCTACAGGAGTGTATTCTGGCTGCAGAGCTTCCACCTCAGCAGCATGTCTGTCACTAGGAGCAAGGCTGCAAACATGTACGCTATATGCACTGCATGTAAGCTCATTCTGCAAGAGCCTAGCACATACCCACATTGTGATGCCTGTGCTAACATGTTTGTGTCTCAGCCTGGAGCCGCCTCAGGGGTCCCTCTGGCTGCTCCGGCCCAGGTGGCTGAACCCCCGGCTTGGGTAGCTTCCTTTTCACAAGCTATTTCCCAGTCTTTTGACGACTCCATGGGGCAGCTGTCCCGGACACTGCTGTCCATGCATCAGCCCCCCTCTCAGGGTGTCTCTGCGGCTCCTAGCTCTGCAGAGCCCTCAGAGCATGTCCTAGGACCCCGTCCCCCTAAACGGAGACGCAGGGAACCTTCTCCTTCCTCGTCCCACGGCTCTGATTCACAGGCCGAGGTGCAGGGCGAGGAAGATTCGTTTACTGTGGGCTCAGACGCTGCCTCTATGTACCCCATTGACTTGTCTGAGGGTGATGCGGATGTTAGTGACTTGATTGCGTCCATTAACTTCGTACTGAACCTCAACCCACAAGAGTCAGAGGAACAACCCTCTCTGGTAGAGGTACACCAGTTTACCTCTCCTAAGAAACCTAGGAGTATGTTTTTTAACCACTCCAGCTTTCAGACCACTGTTAACAAGCCCAGGGCCTGTCCTGACAAACGTTTTCCGAAGCGTAGTTCAGATGACCGTTTTCCTTTTCCACCGGAGGTGGTTAAGGACTGGGCCCAGTCCCCAAAGGTAGACCCTCCGGTGTCCAGAATCTCAGCCCGCACAGTCGTAGCTGTGGCTGATGGCACTTCTCTTAAGGATCCCACTGACCGCCAGGTTGACCTTCTGGCCAAGTCTGTATATGAGGCGGCAGGAGCCTCGTTCTCCCCGTCTTTTGCGGCAGTGTGGGCTCTTAAGGCAGTCTCTGCCTCTCTGGCGGAGATTCATTCCCTCTCCAGGGACTCTATTCCTGAGACGGATGCCTTAACTTCTCAAGCTTCGGCTTTTGCATCCTACGCCATGTCTGCCATCCTGGAGGCTTCTCACCGCACTGCGGTGGCCTCCGCTAACTCCCTCGCGATCCGCAGGATCTTGTGGCTTCGAGAGTGGAAAGCAGACGCTTCCTCTAAGAAGTACCTTGCGAGTCTCCCTTTTGCTGGGTCCCGGCTGTTTGGGGAACAGCTGGATGACATAATTAAGGAAGCTACTGGCGGGAAGAGTACTTCCCGGCCACAAGCTAAACCCAGGAAACCTGTCCAGGGCAGGAACCAATCGAGGTTTGGTTCCTTTCGTTCCTCTAACTGGTCGTCCTCTAAGCCCTCGGCCTCGTCCACTACCGCAGCCAAGGATCGTAAATCCAACTGGCGCGCAAAGCCGCGTCCTCAAAAGACCGGAGGAGCCGCTGCCACTAAGGCAGCTTCCTCGTGACTATCTAGCCGCGCCAGCAACGTCCTTGGTCGGTGGCAGGCTCTCCCACTTTGGCGACGTGTGGTTGCAACACGTCTCCGATCAGTGGGTGCGGGATATCATCTCCCACGGCTACAGGATAGAATTTTCTTCCAGCCCGCCAAACAGATTTTTTCTGTCCACCCCCCCTGCTCCAAAGCCGCCGCCTTCTCTCAGGCCGTGGCATCCCTGCAGGCCAACGGTGTAATTGTTCCGGTTCCCGCCCGGGAACGGTTCAGCGGTTTCTACTCAAACCTCTTTCTAGTCCCCAAAAAGGACGGTTCCTTCCGACCCATCCTGGATCTCAAGCTTCTCAACAAGCATGTTCAGGTGCGGCACTTTCGCATGGAATCTCTGAGATCGGTCATTGCCTCAATGACCCAAGGAGATTTTCTGGCATCCATCGACATCAGAGATGCCTATCTGAATGTGCCTATTGCGGTTTCACACCAGCGTTGGCTACGCTTTGCGATCGGAGAGGAACATTTCCAATTCGTGGCTCTCCCCTTCGGCTTAGCCACGGCCCCTCGAGTATTCACCAAGGTCATGGCAGCAGTGGTTGTGGTCCTGCACCTCCAGGGGTTGGCAGTGATTCCTTACCTGGACGACCTTCTAGTCAAGGCCTCATCCAGTGCAGACTGCCAGCGGAGTGTCTCTCTCACTCTCGCCACGCTAGTTCAGTTCGGGTGGCTTGTCAACCTGCCCAAGTCCACTCTGACCCCGACCCAGGTGCTTTTGTACCTAGGGATGCAATTCGAGACTCTGCCGGCACTTGTCAAGTTGCCCTTAGTCAAACAGCAGTCCCTGCGTCTGGCGGTGCGCTCTCTGCTGAGGCACCGCCGTCATTCCATCAGACACCTCATGCAGGTGCTGGGTCAGATGGTGGCGTCCATGGAAGCGGTTCCCTTTGCTCAGTTCCATCTGCGTCCCCTGCAGCTGGACATTCTCCGCTGTTGGGACAAGCGGATCTCTTCCTTGCACAGGCAGGTGGCTCTGTCGTCACAGACCAGGAGCTCCCTTCAGTGGTGGCTTCGGCCCCTCTCTCTGTCTCAGGGACGCTCCTTCCTGACTCCGTCCTGGGTGATCCTCACCACGGATGCCAGCCTCTCCGGTTGGGGAGCAGTATTTCTCCATCACCGAGCACAGGGCACTTGGACTCCGTCCGAATCAGCCCTCTCGATCAATGTGCTGGAGATCAGAGCTGTGTTTCTAGCTCTCCTAGCCTTTCACCACCTGTTGGCGGGCAAGCACATTCGAGTTCAGTCGGACAACGCGACAGCGGTTGCCTACATCAATCACCAGGGCGGGACTCACAGCCGTCTGGCGATGTTGGAGGTTCAACGAATCCTCCAGTGGACGGAGGACTCCAAGTCCACCATGTCTGCAGTCCACATCCCAGGCGTGGAAAACTGGGAGGCCGATTACCTCAGCCGTCAAACCGTGGACAGCGGCGAGTGGGCCCTGCACCCGTCAGTGTTCAGATCAATCTGCCGCAAGTGGGGCACTCCGGAAGTGGACCTAATGGCATCACGGCACAACAACAAGGTTCCGGTTTACGTGGCTCGCTCCCACGATCCTCAAGCCTTCGCAGCAGACGCACTGGTTCAAGATTGGTCTCAGTTCCGTC